>NC_138881.1:68147910-68331576 GCF_965194805.1 Balaenoptera borealis
TATTGAGATGTAATTTATAATGTGTGGGAGATAAATAAAATGAAATGAAGATAATCAGGAAGAAAGCTTCTTTAACAGGAGTGCCATTATAAAGCTACTGGCCCTAGATGAGCATAGTACCAGTAGGAATAGAGTGGGAGAAACAGATTATAAAGATGTGATGTAGAAATAACAGGCAGGATTTGATGATGGGTGGGGTGATAACTGTCTAAGGGGAGGAAGAATTAAAAAGAAGTACAATCAGAATCAAAGATGTTTCAAGCCCCTGCCCCACCAAAAGCCAGTGTTTTTGTAAGAGAACATCAAATATCTAATCATAGAAAAGGATAGAAGGCAATTTTCAAATGCACAATAACTGGTGCTTGAGTCATAAAATACAATATAAAAATGATACAAAAGATCAATGGTAGAAAATCTAAAAAAATGGTAATGAAATATGGAGGGATGAATGTAATGCTTGAACAGAAAATATTTTACATTATCGATTGAAAATATGGAACCTAAATTTTAAGACAAGCAAATGATTAAAAGAATTAATTAAACTGATACATAGACATCTCATAACAAAATAGTAAATTATATCTACAAAGAGAAAATATAAAAGAAATTTGATTATCTATGGAAAAACAACAATTAAAATGACAGAAGTTGTCTCAATAGCAAAAATAAAGAACGAGACATAACAGACTAATATATTTAAAGTGTTGGTGAATATTACCAATCACTCCAGGAGTCTATATGCAGCTGTATACATCCAAAATATTATTCAAAATAAGATCGGAATAAAAACATTTTCAGAGGAGGACATACAGGGTTTAAACATCAAAAATCCCCACTAAAAGACCTACTTATGTATGTAACTTAAGAAGCAGAAAAATAAACCAAAAAGTAAATATAAACAATGAACAAGTGGAACACTCCCCCTAACGAAAGTAGAATACACACTCTTCTGGAGTGCATATGGAACATACTTTAGAATAGATCATATAGTAGACCATACGTTTGCTTCAATTAATTTAAATTGATTGAAATCATAGAAAATATGTTCTATAACCATAATGGAGTAAAATTAGAAATTAATAAGAGAAATATTTAGAAAAATCCCAAATATGTTGAAAATGAGCCACACAATTCTAAATAACCAATAGGTCAAAGAACAACTCATTTAGAGATTAGAACATATATTGAAATAAATAAAATTTTAGCATACAATAACATATGGAATACAGCTAAAGTAGTGCTTATAGGACAATTCATAGCTACATCGAAAAAGTTTTAACCTACATTTAAAAAGAAGATACATACCAAAGCAAAACTTAACTTTCTACCTTGGGTGAGAGGAGAACAGTAAACCTGAAGCAAGAAGGAAGGAAATTATATAGATTAGAGTGGATCCATTGATCTTTTTCATTGTTTATTTCAGTCACTATTTGATTTATTTCTGCTTTGATTTTATGATTTCTTTCCTTATATTAACTTTGGATTTTGTTTGTTCTTCTTTCTCTAGTTGCTTTAAGTGTGAGTTTAGATTGTTTAATTGAGATTTTTGTTTGTTGTTTCCTGAGGTAAGCTTGTGTCACTATAAACTTCCCTTTTGGAACTGCTTTTGCTGTATCCCATAGATTTTGGCTCATTGTGTTTTCATTTTCATTTGTCTCTAGGGGTTTTTTGATTTCCTATTTCATTTCCTTTTTTAGTAGTATATTGTTTAGCCTCCAGGTGTTTTTTTTTTTTTCATGTATTTTCGTGTAGTTAAATTCTAGCCAGTCAAAGATATCACACACACAGAAAAGAAAATTACAGGCCAATATCACTGATGACCATAGATGCAAAAATCCTCAACAAAATACTAGCAAACAAAATCCAACACTACGTTAAAGGGATCATCCACCATGATCAAGTGGGATTTATCCCAGGGATGCAAGGATTTTTCAATATCCACAAATCAATCAGTGTGATACGCAACATCAACAAATTGAAGAATAAAAACCTTATGATTTTCTCAATAGTTGCAGAAAAAGCTTTTGACAAAATTCAACACCAATTTATGATTAAAAACTCTCCAGAAAGTGGGCATAGAGGCAACATACCTCAACATAATAAAGGCCATATATGACAAACCCACAGATAATATCATACTTTAATGGTGAAATGCTTAAAGCATTCCCTCTAAGATCAGGAAGAAGACAAGGATGTGGACTCTCACTACTTTTATTCAACATAGTTTTGGAAGTCCTAGCCACAGTAATCAGAGAAGAAAAAGAAATAAAGGAATCCAAGTTGGAAAGAAATAAGTAAAACTGTCACTGTTTGTGCATAACATGATAGTATACATAGAAAATCCTAAAAAGGCCACCAGAAAACTACTAGAGCTCATGAATGAATTTGGTAAGGTTGCTGGATACAAAATTAATATACAAAAATTTGTTGCATTTCTATACACTAATGAAATGTCAGAAAGAGAAATTAAGAAAACAACCCCATTAACCATTGCATCAAAAAGAATAAAATACCTAGGGATAAACCTACTTAAGGAAGCAAAAGACCTAACTTAGAAAACTGTAAGGCACTGATGAAAGAAATTGAAGATGACAAAAGTAGATGGAAATATATACCATGTTAGTGGATTGCAAGAATCCGTATGGTTAAAATAGCCATACTACCCAATGCAATCTACAGATTCAGTGCAATCCCTATCAAACTACCAATGCCATTTTTCACAGAACTAGAACAAAAAATTCTAAAATTTGTATGGAAATACAAAATACCCCGAACAGCCAAAACAATCTTGAGGAAGAAGGACAGAGCTGGAGGACTCATACTCCCTGACTTTACAGTATACTACAAAATTACAGGAATCAAAACAGTACTGTACTGGCACAAAAGCAGACACATAGATCAGTGGAATAGGATAGGAAGCCCAGAAATAAACCTAAGCACTTTTTTAAAAATAAATTTATTTGTTTATCTTTTCATTTTTGGCTGCGTTGGGTCTTCATTGCTGCACACAGGCCTTCTCTAGTTGCAGCGAGCAGGTGCTACTCTTCTTTGTGATGCACGGGCTTCTCATTGCGGTGGCTTCCCTTGCTGTGGAGCACAGGCTTTAGGCGTGCGGGCTTCAGTAATTGTGGTACGTGGGCTCAGTAGTTTTGGTTGCCAGGTTTTGTTGCTCCTCGGCATATGGGATCTTCCGGGACCAGGGCTGGAACCTATGTCCTCTGCATTGGCAGGCAGATTCTTAACCATTGAGCCACCAGGGAAGTCCCAACCCGAGCACTTTTGTTCAATTAATCTACAACAAAGGAGGCAAGAATATACAATAGAGAAAAGACAGTCACTCCAATAAGTGGTGCTGGGAAAACTAGACAGCTACATTCAAAAGAATGAAATTAGAATATTCTCTAACACAATATACAAAAATAAACTCAAAATGGATTTAAGGTCTAAAAGTAAGACCAGATACTATAAAACTCATAGAGGAAAACATAGGTAGAACACTCTCTGACATAAATCACAAGAGTATTTTTTTTTTTTGGATCCATCACCTAGAGTAATGGAAATTAAAGCAAAAATTTAAAAATAGGGCCTAATTATGCATAAAAGATTTTGCGCAGAAAAGGAAAACTTAAATAAAATGAAAAGACAGCCTATGTAGTGGGTGAAAATAATTGCAAAGGATGTAACTGACAAGGGCTTAATTTCCAAAATATACTAACAGCTTAATACAAAAAACCAAACAACTCAATCAAAAACTGAGCAGAATAGCTAAATAGACATTTCACTAAGAAGACATACAGATGGCCAACAGGAACATGAAAAGATGCTTAACGTCATTAATTATTAGAGAAATACAAATAAAAACTACAATGAGGTATCACCTCACACTGGTCAGAATGTCCATCATTAAAATATCTACAAATAATAAATGCCAGAGAGTGTGTGGAGCAAAGTGAACCCTCCTACACTGTTGGTAGGAATGTAAATTGATGCAGCCACTATGGACAATGGTCTGGAGTTTCCTTAAATATCTAAGAATAAAGATATCATATGATCCAGCAATCCTACTCCTGGGCATGTATCTGGAGAAAACTCTCATTCAAAAAGATACATACACCCCAATGTTCACTGCAGCACTATTTACAATATCTAAGACATGGAAGCAACCTAAATGTCCATCAACAGATGAATGGATAAAGAAGATGTGGTATATATGTGTATATATATATATATACACGTGGTGTATTACTCAGCCATAAAAATGAATGAAATAATGCCATTTGCAGCAACATGGATGGACCTAGACATTATCGTGCTAAGTGAAATAAGTCAGATAGAGAAAGACAAATATCATATGATATCATTTATAAGTTGAATCTAAAAAAAAAAAAGATATAAATGAACTTATTTACAAAACAGAAAAAGACTCACAGATATAGCAAACAAACTTATGGTTATCAAAGGGGAAAGCAGGTGGGGGATGGGGAAGGGATAAATTAGGTATTTGGGATTAACATATACACACTACTCTATAGAAAATAGATAAACAACAAAGACCTACGGTATAGCACAAAGAATTATATTAATTATCTTGGAATAACCTATAATGGAAAAGAATATGAAAAAGAATATATACATATATTCATATATACATACATATATACATATATATATCTGAATCACTTTGCTGTACACCTGAAACTAACACAACATTTTAAATCAACTATAGTTCAGTAAGAAGATCAGTGTACAAAAAATTATTGCATTTTCACACAGTAGCATGAAAATTCTGAAAATGAAATTAAAACAATTCAATTTACAATAACATCAAAAAACCCATAATACTTATAAATATATCAAAAATTGTGAACTCTGTTTTTGAAAACTATAAAACATAGTTGAAAGAAATTAAAGATTACACTAAATGGAAATATATCCCATGTACATGGATAATAAAACTTAATAGTTATGATGGCAATACTCCCTAAATTAATCTCAAAATTCATTGAAATCACTATGAAATTTCAGGTGACAGAAAATATGCAAATCACATATCTGATAAAAGAACTGTATGTAGACTATATAAAGAACTCTGACAATGAAATAATAAAGAGACAAATAACCCAGTTAAAAAGTGGGCACAGTCTGAATAGACATTTTCCCAAAGAAGATATACAGATTGCCAAAAAGAACATGAAAAAATTCTCAATATTATTAGTCATTTTTAGATGTAAATAAAAACCACAATGAAAAGAAAAAAAAGGAAAACCCACAATGAGAAGCTACTTATCACACACTAGTATGTCAATTTAAATAAAAGTCAGACAAGATCAAGTGTTGGTGTGTATGTGGAGAAATGCATACAGACACACAGAGAAAACTGCATCACGTTAAGTCTCTTCAAAATTATTTTAAAATCTAAATCGTAAGTATCAAATCACAATTCACAACTGCAGCATAAAAAAGAAAGCAGGATGTGATTTAAATGCACAACTCTATCCTTCATTCAATGCAGTGTTCCACTATCATGGATTCCAGTGTTTTATTTAAAAAATCCAGATACTTCACTTGCATTTAAAAAAAATAGGGAGAAATTTCAGTGTATTAATAGAAATACTATAATAAAGAACAGATGTATACAACATGCCTTTAGGAGTGTGAACTTGGAGGGAGACCACATTCACAATATGCTTTGCCTAATCACATTTGTACTCCTGCACATGATGAAATCTGTGGCTTAGAGTCAACTTCTTTGGTGGGCCAGAATGCACCATCTGTGTCCATGGTGATATTTGGCCCTTGGATAAAAGCCTAAATAATTAAGTTACAAATTGTAGAATAAATGTTTTATATTTATTGAGATCACTGATTTTGACCTTCAGAGTTAGAGAAAATATTCTCAAAGGTGTGGCTTCTTGGGATGAGATGGAACAGATAAGAAAGAAGTAAAATTTTATTTCATTTTTTCCCAGCTTTATAGAGTTATGATTGAAAAATAAACATTGTATACATTTAAGGTGTACGATGTGATATCTTGATATACACTGTGAATGTGGCCAAAATCCCTCCATAACCACCACCTCCCCAAGCCCTGGCAACCACCTTTCTACTCTCTGCTTCTATGAGTTCAGCTTAGATTCCAAATATAAGTGAGATCATACAGCATATCGTTTACTCTGACTTATTTCATTTAGCATAACGTCCTCTTGGTTCATCCATGTTGTCACAAATGGCACGGTTTCCTTCTTTCTGAAGGCTGGATAATATCCCATTGTATGTGTGCCAAGTTTTCTTTATACATTCATCCCCTGATGGGCATTTCATTTGTTTACATATTTTGGCTATTGTGAACAGGGTTTCTTTGGTCATTGTTGTGCAGTTATCTTGTCAGGAACTTGCTTTCAATTTTTTCAATATACCCAGAAGTGAGGGATCTGAATCAAATATTAGTTCCATTATTAATTTTTTGAAGAACATCCATACTGTTTTCTACAATGGCCATATCAATTTACAATCTCATCAACAGTGTACAGAGATTTATAAAATGTAAGGCAGCCATTTGCCTACAGTCCAGGGAAAGGGTGTTCCTGACTAGCTATATTGTTTCTCAGAGAATTTGATCTGGGCATTCCTACATCAAATCCATGTGGTCTTTGGTTCAGAACTACATTAAGATATTAACTTTAGCAAAGTGTGTCTTTCTGGATGGCTAGTTCCCAAGTTTCCTCCTATGGGTATATTTAAGCCTAAGTCACTGACCCAACGTATTTCTGTACTTTTCCTCACTATGCCTGGCTTATCCAATCCTGACATCATCTTTATTCAGAGCTCAAGACTAGTAACAACTCAGCTTAACCATAATCTTTTAGAGGAAAGCATTGTTATGTTAACAGGGATCATAGACTTTGACAGCTAGGAAGGATTTGATCTAGCTTCACACATTTTACAGTGTGACCCAGAGAGGGAAAGTAGAATTTAAGTCCTGTTTTAGGCAAGTGGAAGGAGTTGAATTGGACTGATATATTCCAGGGCCATCAAATCACAAATATGAAAAACCTTTATTCTACTTTTATATAAGGTTGGTTTCAGTGAAAAGACAAGTTGAATTAGTAGTTATTTTAGTGAGAGAGCCCTACCTAGTCTCCTGTTAACTGTTCAACACCTAACCTCTGTTAGTAACTCATTAAATATTGATAGGCAGACCTTTTTAATCATATCCTGCAAGAGGAACCTAATATTTTGCAAGTAGAATGTGCACAAGAAGTGGGAATATTGCAGAATATTATAAAACTAGACTATAAGTAAGTTATTTCATAATCCAAACAATAAGTCAACTGTGAAAAATCAGTTGAAGGCTCATAAGAAAAAAAAAAAGATGTCATCTTGAAAATCTTAGTAAATTACTAAAGCTTCAATCTCCACATTTTTTGAAAGGACTACGTACACTTAATATTTTAGTCATAACAATTTAAACTCTTTCATTAATTAATTTCTTTCAAATAAGTATTTTCTCAAATTTCTTTGATTAATAAATATTTAACGGTCATGCTTATTGCTATAAAAGAAAAGCTCTCTGATAGTTGCAATTGATAAAAAAAATTACATTCACTTTATAGAATTCACAAGAAGTTCAATCTTCCTGAAATTGAATGAAAACACTTTAGCCTCAAAACATAGATTTTAAAATATATTGAACACTGTAATCACTATTTTAGGATATCAGAATTTGAGAGTTCTCGAAGCTCTGTTTGGAGTTTTGTATTAGGAAACATACAATGCTGTCAACTACTTTTTAGGAAAAAAAAATATATCTAAGAGTTATTGGTATATTTCTAGACCATAAGTCAGAAAAGACTAAAATAACTATTTTGAATTATTTTTTTATATCCTGTAATTCTACATTACACAAACTCTCAGTGTTTACCCATTGCCTGTTAGAAATAGTCTCAGTCTTCCACAGTCTTAGCCATAAAGCCTTCCACAGTCTTGCTCTACACATTCTAACCAATTTTCTCTCTCACTGTTCTCCAAAATTCTCACTTCATTTTGGTCAGAATTGTCTTCCTGTTACTGACCCTCTTGGATCAGGTAGACCTAAGTCCTTTCCTTGCCTGGTGCCATTTGAATAAGACCAGGTTTGGCAAAGCAGAGCAGGAAATTATTCATTGATCAAAGAATGGGGAAGGGAGAGCAAGTGCTCTAAAGACCCCTTCTCCCTGAGGGAGGGAAGTGGGAAACTTTTAAAGGGTAAGAGGTGAGGACACCACCAGAATTTGCAGAAAGAAGCAGAGATTTCCAGAAAGAGTTGAGTATTCCCAGTCCTTTGAGCTCCCTTGCACGTGATACTAATTTTGCCTAGCAAAGCCCAAGTCCCCTCTTGGAACAGAGATCTTAGCATGGTAATGAAGCAAAGACAACTTTTGGACACTTTGGGTCCCATCTGCGCAGTCACTGCCCTCGTAGTAAGGCTGAAACGGTTTAGGGCCACTGACTGTAGCCATTTGGGGTCTTTCTGGTTGAGGCTGGTTCTGCAGTTTTGCTTATGTGGCCATCTGTGTTAGTTTCTGTTAAGCAAGCACAGCTGTGGACATAAATGAACAGATTGTAATGTGGGGAAAAAAAGAAAATGTTAGCTTCTGTACAGGTGTGGGTCTCTTCATGGTGACGTTCCTTAAAAATGTGAGGTTCATTTTAACCTCTGCATTATTATCCATGTTCTTTTCCATCTATTCAAATCATATACATCCTTTAGAATCTGACTCAACTTCTTCTTCTGGCTGAAGAATTATCAACTTAGTTTTACTCAGATTGCTCTTTCTTGTGAACTCTCAAACAATTTCCTGCCTGAATCACACTCAGCTTAACCATTGATGATATGTTTATTTATTTTTTTAACAATTCATGCATTTGCCTTCTGTTGGCAACAAAAGGTAAGCTCTTTGGGGGCAATGTTAATGGCCACATACCTTTTATTTTTTTTTTTAATGTGGTAAAATATATAAAACATAAAATCTATCATTTTAACAATGTTTTTAAGTGTATAGTCCAGTGGCATTAAGCATATTTTCATTGTTGAACAACCATTATCACTATACATCATTGGAACTTTTTCAACTTCCCAAACTGAAATTCTGTATATGTAAGAGAACAGGACCCTATGAAGCTTTCCCAAGACAGACCCTTTCCCCCTAGGTTCTCTGCTTTAGTTCTTCTGTGAGATACCTAGATAACAGTACCTGACACACATTTCCTTTGTTGTTTTACAGATGCTAAAACCCCACCAAATGGAAAAAGTTAACTACTTGATGACTATGAGCCCATAGCCCCCAGACCTGCTGAAGCCTGAGGATTGATAATGTTAACCTCTGTGACATTGCCCTCTTACCTCACCATCAACCAACCAGAGAATTATGCATGAGCTAATCACATACCTTGAGACTCCCCTCCTTCACCTTGCCTTTAACAATGCCTCCCCAAAACCCATCAGGGAGTTTTGTGTTTTTTTTTATCATTAGCTGCCCTGAACTCCTTATCTGGTGCCTTAAAATAAACACTGCATTTTCCTTCACAACAACCTGGTGTCAGTAGATTGGTTTTACTGCACGTGGGCGAGAAGACCCAAGCTTGGTTTGGTAACATCCATCAAACAATAACTCCCTACTTGCCTCCTCTCTGCCTCAGCCCCAGGAAACAACCTTTCTACTTTCTGTCTCTATGAATTTGGCTACTCAAGGTACCTCATATAAGTGGAACCATACAATATTTTTTCTCTTGTGACTGACTTATTTCACCTAGCATAACTTCTTTGAGGTCCATCCATATTGTGGCATGTGTCAAAATTTCATTCCTTTTTAAGGCTGAATAATATTCCATTGCACGTGTATACTACATTTTGCTTATTCAGTCATATGTCACCGGACATTTGAGTTTATTTACACCTTTTAGCTATAGTGAGTAATGCTGCTGTAGAACATTGGTGCACATCTGTTTGTCTCTCTGCTTTCAATTCCTTTGAGTATATGTCCAAAGTTGAATAGTTAGATTATATGGTAATTCTGTTTAATTTTTTGAGAAGCTGTCCTAATGTTTTTTACAGTGTCTGCACCATTTTACATTTCCACTAACCATGCGTAAGTGTTCTAATTTCTCCACATCATTTTTATTTAAGAATAGCCATCATAATGATTCTGTGATATCTCATTGTCATCTTGACTTGCACTCCCCTACTGATTAGTGACATTATGCATCTTTTTATGTGCTCACTGATCATCTGTATATCATCTTTGGAGAAACATATATTCAAGTCCTTTGCCCATTTTTAAATTGTGTTTTCCTTTTAGTTGTTGTTGAGTTGTAGGGCTTTATATATTCTGGATATTAATCTCTAATCAGATACATAATTTGCAAATAATTTCTTCCATTTTGTGGGTTGCTTTTTCATTCTGTTGATATTACCCTTTGATGCACTTTAAAAAAATAGTTGAAGTATTATTTATCTATTTTTTTCTTTTGTTGCTCCACATTTCTTTTTATCCCTGAAAACATTTAACACATTTTGTTTCATTCTTGGTACTCAATACATGCTTGAATTAAGTTCAAATAAATATTTTTGCTACCTCCCTACCACATTATATCTTTAAAATATCATCCAAAACAGTATTGCCAAATACAACATAAAATCACAAGTGTTTTTAATATCCTAATGTTCATATATTAAAGCATTTGCACTCACTCTAAATCATTATTTAAATCAAACACAGATATTTTTAGAGTGGCATTACCTCTTTAATCAAACAGTGTGCAATTTATTGCATACGATAAAGTTAGGAATAATTGAGAGAGAAAAAGAAAAACTTTACAGGGAAACCAATGTCTTGACCCTACTAGTAAGGAAAATATTAAACTAGAAACAAAAATAAAGATTCTTTATTGCTAAAACTGATTGCAACATGGAAATTTAAAGCAAAATATTTAATTCAAGAAGCTAATTCTGCTAGCTATTGCAACTTGTGTGATTCAATATATTTAGCATTTAGAAGAGTATCTTATATACTTGGCAGTTTTTAATCATGGGAATAATCATTCTTTTAGATATATAATAGGCAGAAGATTTCTATGTCAGGCAATGTGTAAGGTAGTATTGGAGAGAGGGAGTTGTATAGGTAAAGAAACAAAGAAAACACAGTCTCTCTTCTTTGGCAAATATTTTATTTGCTTTTTTAAAAGTTTCATGTTTGTCTTATACTATTATATACTCAGAACTTCACACAACGTCTGGCACATATTAGGCACTTAATAAATATTTGAACAAATGCATAATTAAGAAGGTTACATAGTATATTGGAAAGAGTACAGCCTCAGTTCAAATATATCAAGCAGTCATCTCTCTCAGCTTTGTGTTAAGAAGAGTGGTATGAATTTGTTGTAAGTACATTGGAATGTCTGAACAAATAGTCATTAGACAAAGTAACTTTGATACTTCAAGCAAACTAGCTGACTTAGTTGTTCCTGGGAAACAGAAATGTTCAACTGGTAGATTCTTCTGGAAAAATATAAAAGCTAAAATTAACATAAAACATTAAAACTGCAGATATATGTATTGTTTTCCTGAGGTGTAAATATGGGAAAGCCAGAAAATTCAAGGGAAAATAATCTAATAGTGAAGTAAAAAGAGAAATGTTCTGGGGACTTTTCTGGTGGTCTAGTGGTAAATAATCCACCTTACAATGCAGGGGACATGGGTTCGATCCCTGGTCATGGAACTAAGATCCCACATGACGCGGGGCAACTAAGCCAGCACACTGCAACTACTGAGCTTGTGCACCTCAAAGAGAGAGCCCGTGTGCCACAAACTACAGAGCCCACAGGCTCTGGAGCCCCTGTGTCACAACTAGAGAGAGAAAAACCTGCACACCACAACTAGAGAGAAGCCCGCGAGCCACAACGAATAGCCCTCAAGCTGCAACAAAAGATCCCACATGCCTCAATGAAGATCCCACGTTCTGCAACTAAGACCCGATGCAGCCCCCCCCCCAAAAAAATAAAGAGTAAGGTTCTGTAAGTTAAGCTATTAATCATTAATCCTTTTTCTCAAGAAAGTTAAAGGATCTAAGTAATAAGAAATGTATGTGCATGTGTGTATGTATACATAAATATATAAATATTTTAATCCATTAATTTTTATAAACAAATAGGTAAATGTGCATATAAGTGTGCATGCCTGCATTCACACTTGATCTGGATAATTATCTCTGTAATTTTTAACAACAAAAAAATGTGTAAGTCATTAAGAGTATTAAACAGAAAAAAAAAATGTAAATATGAAGTATTAATGAGGGATCAAACATCAGTTAGCACAGGAGTCCCCAACCCCCAGGCCGCGTACCGGTAGCAGTCCATGGCCTGTTAGGAACTGGGCTGCACAGAAGGAGGTGAGCAGCGGGTGAGTGAACAAAGCTTCATCCGCTGTACTCCATCACTTGCATTACCTCCTGAACCTCCTCCCTCCACCTCCAGTCCATGGAAAAATTGCCTTCCATGAAACTGGTCCCTGGTGCCAGAAGGGTTAGGGACCGCTGAGTTAGCACCATTTATAGTCCAGAGAAGGTCAACTAAAATGACTGAGGAAATGGAGTCTATTGTACTAAAAAAAAAAAAAAAAAAAAAAAAAGCTTAAATGTTTAGGGCTTATTCTATAAAGGGACATCTAACAGTCTGTAATTTATGAAAGAGGTGGTAAAGGAGGAGATAGGACTTGCTGACTGAATTCTTACTCAAGATAATAACCAGTATTTATTAATGCTTATTATGTACCAGCCACTATGCTAAACATTTAACGTGTGTTATCTCATTTAATATTCATAACATACAAATAGTACAAGTACTATTATTTACCCGTATTTGATGCTAGGGTATTTAAATTCAATGGGATTAAATAACTTGCACACTATCTCACAGACATATGGAAAGGTTGGATTTGAATGTGGATCTGGTTGATGTCATACTCCATGTTCTTAATTACTGTGTTACATGCCACCAGGGCAAATGTGTGTGTGTGTGTCTGTGTTGGGGAGAGGATTTTTATGTGTATGAATGTGTATGTTTTTAACAGGTGTATAATGTTAGAAAGAAGTAGTTGTAAAAACTTAGGACAAAACCATTTTAAAATTTTAAAAGAAAGACGAAGAGAGAGTTGATACTCCACTGAAACTCTGCACTTGCCATCCCCTTTATTTACCCTACTTTTTATTCCATACTAGTTTTCCCCTTCTAAGATATGATAGATTATAGATAGATAGATAGACAGATACATATATAGATCATTTTCCCCACTATAATTTAAATACTATGAAGGCAGATATATTTGTTTTGTTTGCTCATATTTCCCCAAACACCTAGAATGTACTATGCACTCAATAAATATTTTATGAATTAATTAATTTACAGTAATATTAAATACATATTTAAAAAAAAAACTTATGTGAGATATTCAACCACATTCTATATAAGATGAAAAAATTTTCTAACATCATTTTTGTCCAGATGTGGAAAAAAAAACCCTCATACATTGCTAGAGTGTAAACTATTATAACTTTTATAAAAGGCAATTTAGCAATAATTAGCAAAATATAAAATATGCATATGTTTTGTTGCAGGAATTACATATGTCCAACAAAGTGATTTAAAATATTATTTATTTTGGTATTGTCTGTAATAGCAAATGAACAGAAACAACATAAATGTCCATGAATAGGAAACTTGTTAAATAAATAATGATTCATTTATATCAGTGCTATCCAATAGCCATGTAATGCTTATTTAAATAATTTAAAATTTTGTAATAATCACATTAAAAAAGCCAAAAGGACAAAAGTGAAATAAAATTTAATAACATATTTTGTTAACCAAATATATCTTAAATATTATCATTTCAACATGTAATCGATATATAAATATTGAGATATTTTACATGCTTTTTTCAAAAAAATTCTTTGAAATCTAGTATACAAATGGTCCCTGACTTACACGATTTGACGTAAAATGTTTTGACTTTATACTGGTAGGAAAGCAATACGCATTCAGTAGAAACCATACGTTGAATTTTGAATTTTGACCTTTTTTCAGGCTATTGATATATGGTATGATTCTCTCATGATTCTGGCCAGCAGGTGTGAGCTTTCAGTCAGCCACACAATCACGAGGATAAACAACTTATACACTTTACAGTCATTCTATACTCTTAAAACCATTCTATTTTTCACTTTCAGTACAGTATTCAATAAATTATTTTAAGGAGATATTAAACACTTTATCATAAAATAGGCTTTATATTACACAATTTTGCCAAACTATAGGCTAATGTGTTTTGAGCAAGTTTAAGATAGGTTAAGCTAAGCTATGATGTTCTGTAAGTTAGGAGTATTAAATATATTTTTTTAAGGCTGTGTCAGAAGTGGGATAATGCATTTCTTGACTTATGATATTTTCAATTTATGATGGGTTTATCTAGATGTAACCCCTTTGTAAGTTGAGAAAATCCGTATTTTACACTTATAGCACAACTCAATACAGACAAGCCACATTTCAAGTGTTCAATGTTCACATGTGCCTAATAGCTACCACATTGGACAGTACAGCTCTTTATAGGGAACAGTATACTAACATATTTTTGAAAGTATGATATTTTTTCTACTTATAAGGGGAATTATCTCAAAAATATATTGTTAAGTGGAAAAGGCAAGAAACAGAGTAGTGAGGCTGATAGCATTTGTGCTAAAAAGAATTGTGCCTGTGTGCTTGCTTAAACATACACATATTATCTCAGTGAAGTGAAACTAGGAATAGACTACTGTGGCTACCATGGAAGAGGAGATTTAGATGGCTGTAGCACAGAGACTGGGAAGGAGAAATACTGTTGTTTTTTTTTTTTTTTTCTTTACACCCTTTTGTAGCTTTTGATTTTGAACTATGTGAATGTATCAGAAATTTCAAAAGACAAATACAAGAACTACTTCTCTACCCAGTGTGAAAAATATTTCAAATCAGGATACCAAGTGGAGATATAGGCTAAAATTGTAATGGCTTCATAAAGAGTTTAAATAAATTTATAGATGGCAGAGCCATAATAGATTATCAAAGGAAATCTGGTTTGTTTGGTATGCAATAGTGGCTTTGTTGCACTTGCAGCAAAGATTTGTCGTCTCTCTCAGAGACAAAAGACTATATAGACATAGGGTCTAACTCGATATATGTTTCTTATGTTAATATGGTTAATATGATCCATTGTTTCAGGAAGCTATGTTTTCATAAACAGGTCAACCCTGGAATAGAAAAGGTATAGAGTGGTTTCTAGTTGCATAGCAATTGAGATAATGTACGCAAAAGCACTTTGTTATGTAAATGTGATGTGTTATTATTATAATCATTGTCATCAAGTGGTGGAACCAAGACTTATCGCTCTATCCATGAAGTTATGCACATGAAGTTCTTGCACATTCTCCTAGGAATCAGGTTTTGGTTTTGATTTTTTTATTCCTGTGTTTTTAAAAGGTGTCAGCAGATTTTCAAAGAGCTCTTTTCAAAGAGGTACTATCTCTGTGGGCAAATGGAGATAACCGTTTGTTCTCTGTCTTGAAGTTTGGGTGAGTCCAGAGTTCTTAGGCCATTCTCATTATACACGCAGGGCTACTGGGGCTTTGTTAAGAAGGCTTAGAATAAAATGAATGAGTGTGAATCTGGATGATGTGTCAGGGTGCCTCATGGTTAGGTAACTATGATTCTATAGATTGGCAGGTACTTATTTTGTAAAGAACAAAATGAATTGAGTTTTCCATCATACAGAGAAAAAGGCAGAGAGAGTACTCTATTTGGTTATTTGATTTCAATATAAAACCTTTTTCTTTTCAAATATAAGGTGATTTAATTAAGGTGGGAAAAAATCTGGATTCCCTATTAAATATTTAGTAGATTTTACTAAACAAATGATTTGGTATTTTAAGAACACTTACTTATCTCAATTTATCTTTCCTAATTTAGCTTATCATTGCTGTGGCTGATGTTTCTAGCAGCACATTTTTATTCTATTACTCTGGAAAATTAGTGCATTGAATTATATATTCCTAATTACTGGTTTTTTTCTTATTTCTTGTCTTTTCTAAAGATACCATTCCATTAGTTGGAGAACAGTGATGCCTACCAGAATGCGAAAATAGGTTTCATTCAATTAATGAGCTAGAAACAGGAAGACATTCCATAGAAAATGAGGTTTATGTATGATAATGTTGGATTTGACCTATAAGAGATTGTTTCCTTTCAACTCTCTGAAATGACTAAATTTTGCTTCGGTAGAACCTGTACAATGCCAATAGAAAAGAACTAGACAAACCATACAACAATAAAATGAGTGTACAATAATTTTAATGAACAAAAATTGTTATTTTCTTACAAAAGCAAACTAATGCTAAACAGTAAATATCTCAAAAGGTCAACAAAAGGGAAATATGAAAGAATTAGAGTACTGGCTCTGCGGTGGTGTAATTATAAGCACTTTCTTGTTATCTAACTAGAAAATATAGATGACAAGATAGTAAAAAAAAAAAAAACTGCTTTATTGTAAGCCTTGTGTTTACCCAATAGTACTTCAGTGTTGCTTTGCAAAAGAAGTATTACCATTCTTAGGTAATAAAAATTCAGCACAATCACCTTCTATAGATAATCAACTCATTCTCAATTAACTTCAGGGAGATATTCAGTAATACACAATCAATTCATAGGCACAACCATTTGTTTCCTTGTCTTGAAATTGTTAAGAAATTATTGGACACATTTCTTATGTAAGCCTGTGAAAGTTGAGAGGGAAAGTTCATGCTATATTTCCTAGTCCATCTCAGAGTTTTAAGGAGTCAGCAAAGTGGTAATAGAAGTTAGAGATTTCTATTTAAAATATCAACTTAGCAAACTCCTTTGTCATGACACTTTTATTTGCTAAAAATCTGTACTAAAATTGTCATGACTGATTCCTTTTTTACAATAAAAACAAAAACCTAAAATATGTAATACATAAAGTAGTCTGTGGGACTCTAATGCATCTCAGTTGACAGTTGCAGAGAATAGAACTTTTCTCCTGAGGAAGGGACTATTAGGATATTTGTCTATTTGCTTTAAAATGTCATAAAAGCTATTAAAGTGCTTTAAAATTTCTCTTTGGCCTTTAAGCATAGCTTTTCAAGTGTATATCAAACTATGCATTTTTTCCATAGATGGCTTGTTCTTCTGAGAATTTACAAATGTCAATAATCCTGGTAGCCTAAGAAAGTGCTTCTCAAGCAGGGAATCAGAATTTCTGAGAGGACCAGGTCCAGAAATTAACACTTTAACAAGCTTCCCAGGAGTTTCCTATATTCACTGAAGTTTGGGAAGCACTGTTCTAATGATTACAAGATATACAATGCAAATAATCCGGATTTGGCTAATCTACTTATTTAGGAAAAGGATTGTTGTAAAAACAACTTTTTCAGGTACGATTGCTCTATGTGACCTTTCCACTGGTCAATAGCCCATCATTACTTCTTTTTTTCCCCACAAACCAGAATTTCATTTTTATATAAAACCATTTAAAATATGGTAAAAGTAATAAAAAGTATTCAAGCTTATGCTACTGTTTGTGTATATACTTTTTTCCTTTTTAAAGACTTTATTTTTAGAGCAATTTTAGGCTCACAGCAAAATTGAGCAAACGTTACAGCGATTTCCCATATACCGCTTGCCCCCACACATGCATAGACTCTCTCATTATCAATATCTCCCACCACAGTAGTACATTTGTTACAATTGATGAAACTACATTGACAAAGAATTATCATTTAAAGTCCATAGTATACATCAGAATTCACTCTTGGTGTTGTACATTTTATGGATTTGGACAAATGTATCTGCCATTATAATATGATACAGAGTAGTTACACTGCCCTAAAAATCTTCTTTGCTCTGCTTATTCAATCATTCTTTCTCTTAAACTCCTGGCATCCACTGATCTGTTTACTACTTCCATAGTTTTGCATTTTCCAGATGTCGTATTATTGGAAACATACAGTACATATCCTTTTCAAATGGACTTCTTTCACTTAGTAATAGGCATTTAAGTTTCTTCCATACTTTTTGTGACTTGATAGCTCATTTCTTTTTTTTAGTGCTAGATAAAATTTCATTGTCTGCATGTACTGAAGTTTATTTATTTATTTACCTACTGAAGGGCATACTTGGTTGCTTCCACAGATCAACAGTTAAGAATAAAGCTGCTATAAACATCCATGTATAGATTTTTGTTAGGACATAAGCTTTCAGATCCTTTGGGTTAATAACAAGGAACACAGTTGCTGGTTCATATGGTAAAAGTATGTTTAGTTTTGTAAAAACTCCCAAACTATCTTCTAAAGTGACTGTACCATTTTGCATTCCCCCAGCAATGAATGAGACTCCCTGTTGCTCCACATCCTCACCAGCATTTGATGTTATCAGTGTTCTGGATTTTGGCTATTCTAATAAGGGTGTAGTGGCTTCATTAGTTTTCTTTTTTTTGTTTTTGTTTTTTTCCCTAGAGGTATAAGAGTGCCCCCTCTAACAGCTTCAAACCATAGGTCCCATAATCATCATACAACATTTTAGTTGATACAAATATATCCAAGTATCAATTATGTTTCATCTAAATTTATGTCTGGATACAACACAAAACCCCAAGCCCCATTATCATTTAGAAAAGAAATGTAAATTATGGCAATCTAATCTCTGCATGGCTACAAAACGTCTTCATTCTAATATTTTTATATTTACCTCCTTGTTTCATGATTGTCTCAAACTTATCTTCCCTAGAAAGTTCAGTGGACATTAATAGCTACTAAAAACTCTATATTGTTAATATAGATATTTAAAGTAACAACCACTAGCCAAAATTAATTGAGCACTTCTTGTTTAGCTACATGCATTTTTAGCTGGCTCACTGTCTAAATCCAATCTCTTAATAGCTTATAAATCAACAATAAACATAATAAACAAAACTATTGAGAGTGATGAGAGATTGAATACAAAACATTATACACAAAGGTAGCAGTGATTAGAAATATAGAAAGTACCTAAGTATTGTCTTCCTCTTTATCTGAGGCAGTTCAGGCTGCTATAACAACATAACTTAGACTGGGTAGCTTAAACAACAAAGATTTATTTCTCACAACTGTGGAGGCTTGGAAGTCCAAGTTCAAAGTGCTGCTAGATTTGGTGTCTGATGAGAAAGCACTTCTTAGTTTGTAGCTGGTTGCCTTTTCTTCCTGTATCTTCATATGGCAGAAAAGAGAGGGATCTGGTCTCCTTTACTGTTTATAAAGACACTAATACCATCATGGGGGCCCACCCTCATAATTTTATCTAAGTCTAATTACCTCCCCAAAGCCCCACCTCCAAATACTATTACATTGGGGGTTAAGGTTTCAGAATAATGATTTTGGAGGGACACAAGCATTCAGTCCATAACATTCTACCTTTGGTCCCCAAAATGTATGCCCTTCACAAATACAGAACAGATTAATTCTACCCCAACAGTCCTAAAGGTCTTAACTAGTTTCAACATCAACCCAAATATCTAAAATCCAAAGTCTCACCTAAGTATTATCTAAATCAGATAGGAATGAAACTCGAGGTATGATTCATTCTGAGGTAAAATTCCTCTCCAGCTGTGAATCTGTGAAACCAAACAAGTTGTGTGCTTCCAAAATACAATGGTAGGACAGGTATATGATAGACATTTCCATTCAGAAAGGGAGAAAAATAAGTGGTGATGGGTTCCAAGTAAGTCCAAAACCTAGCAAGGCAAATTCCATGAGATTGTGAGGTTCTAGAATAATCCTCTTTGGTTTGATGCTCTGCCCTCCAGGCCCACTGGGGTAACAAAATTACCCCAGGTATAAATGGGGGGCTGTAACTCTTTATAGGGACCCCTTTCACTCTCTGGCTCTGCTGGGCAGGGGTCATACCTCCATGACTCTGTCGGTGAAGGTTATTCTGCTAAGGCTCTGGGTGACCTTGCCTCCATGACTCCTATGCCTTGAGGAAGAAAGGTTTTTGTTGAAAGCTATCTGGTCTCTTGAAATTGAGGCGGTGGCCTTGATTATTTCTGAATCTTCTTTGAAGGCACTCTTCCCTTTAATTGAAGAATATGCAAGTTCACATCTGAAGAGCTTTGTCATGCTGTATAGTCTAAGTCCAACATTCTTACCCTTTCTTCATTAAATTCCATCTCAGTGTCCTTTAGTTCAAGCTGGTAGTGTTCATGCTGGTGTGGCTGATTATGTTCACACTCATACCAATACACATCAAATGTTTGCTTGGTTACACCTTAGCATTTCAAAATACATTTTCTTTCTCTCTTTCTTTCTTTCTTTCTTTCTTTCTTTCTTTCTTTCTTTCTTTCTCTCTTTCTTTCTTACTTTCTTTCTTTCAATATGGAATGGTTGATAGTTTTCCAAATCTTTAAGTTATGGGATTATTATTATTATTTGCTTAAATATTTTTCTTCAATTTATTCTTCTCTTCTTGCATTTTACTATAAGCAGCCAACAGGAACCAAGCCACTCCTTCATATTTTGCTTAAAACTTTACTTAGCTAAATATCTAATTTCATTGATTGCAAATACTACCTTACTACCTTCTGCAAAACACTAGAACATGAATGCAATTCAGGCAAGTTCTTGGCCACTACATTATAAGGATGACCTTTTTTCCATTGTCCAATAACATATTTCTTATTTGTATCTGAGACCTCATCTTAATGTCTTTTACTGTTCATATTTATACCAACATTCTTTACTTGATTATTTATGTGTTCTTTAAGAAAATGGAAGATTTCTCTACAACTCTCCTCTTTCCTTTTTTTCAGCTCTCACCAGAATCACTATTAGCAGCAATTTCATGGCAATGTTGGCTTTTTCTGGCATGTACTCCCAAATTCTTTCAGCTTCTACCCATTACCCAGTTCCAAAGCTACTTCCCTGTTTCAGGTATTTGTTACAACAGTGCTGTGCTTCTGATACCAATTACTTTCTTAGTCAGTTCAGGCTGTTATAACACAATGCCACAAACTGGGTGGCATAAGCAACAAATATTTATTTCTCATATTTCTGGAGGCTGGGAAGTCCAAGATCAAGGAGCTGGAAATCTGATGTTAAGTGAGAGCCCTCTTCCTGGTTTGCAGATGGCCAATATCATGCTCTGTCCTCAGACGGTAGAGAAAATGAGAGCTCTGAACTCCTCCTCTTATAAACAATTAATCCCATTATAAGGTCTCTGCCTTCTCTAAACCTAATCACATCTAGAAGACCTCACCTCCAAATGTTATCAAATTTGGTATTAGGACTTCAACATAAAAATGTGGGAGTGGGTAGATAATAACACTCTTCCTGCTTTGTAATCTCATTCAAAACTCAAATTTTTGAGAATAAATCCTTTGCAATAGGCAGAATATTATAATTCCTCCCCAATTATGCTCATGTTCTTAATCCCCAAAACCACTGGATATGTTAGTTTACATGGCAAGAGGGACTTTGTAGATGAAATTAGGTTAAGAACATAAAGATGAGGCTATTATCTGGGATTACTACGTGGACAAAATTTATTCAAATGGGTCCTTAAAAATAAATACAATTTTGGCTGTTGCCAGAGGGAGGTGTGATCCCTCTTCTTTTGCTTTTGTTCCTTTTAAACATGGTAAAATGGAAGTCAGGGAGCCTGATTCCTCCAGCTCCATTTTTCTTTCTCAAGATTGCTTTGGCTTTTTGTGGTCTTTTGTGTCTCCATGTAAATTTAACATTTTTTGTTCTAGTTCTGTGAAAAATGCCATTGGTAATTTGATACAGATTGCACTGAATCCATAGGTTGCCTTGGGTAGTACAGTCATTTTGACAATATTGATTTTTCCAGTCCAAAAGAATGGTATATCTTTCCATCTGTTTGTGTCATCTTCAATTTCTTTCATCATTGTCTTATAGTTTTCAAAGTACAGGACTTTTGCTTCCTTGGGTAGGTTATTTTATTCTTTTTGATGCAGTGGTAAATGCTATTGTTTCCTTAATTTCTCTTTCTGATACTTCATTGTTAGTGTATAGCAGTGCAAGAGATTTCTGTGTATTAATTTTGTATCCTGCAACTTTACTGAATTTATTGATGACCTCTAGTAGTTTTCAGACTATACTACAAAGATATAGTAATCAAAAGAGTATGGTATTGGCACAACAACAGATATATAGATCAATGGAACATGATAAAAAGCCTAGAAATAAACCCACACACCTATGGTCAATTAATCTATGACAAAGAAGGAAACAATATACAATGGAGAAAAGACAGTCTCTTCAGTAAGTGGTGTGAAGAAAAATAGACAGCTATATGTAAAAGAATGAAATTAGAACATTCTCGAACACCATTTAAAAAATAAACTCAAAATGAATTAAAGACCTAAATTTAAAACCAGATACTATAAAACTCCTAGAGGAAAACATAGGCAGAACACTCTCTGACATAAATTGCAGCAGTATTTTTTATTTTGATCTGTCTCTTAGAGTAATGGATATAAGAGCAAAAATAAACAAATGGGACCTAATTAAACTCAAAAGCTTTTGCACAGCAAAGGAAATCATAAACAAAATTAAAAGACAACCTACAACCTACAGAATGGGAGAAAATATGTGCAAACTGTGTTACCAACAAGGGATTAATCTCTAAAATATAAAAACAGCTCATACTGCTCAATATCAAAAAAGCAAACAACCTAATCAAAAAATGGACAGAAAAATCTAAATGGACATTTTTCCAAAGAAGACAAACTGATGGCCAAAAGCACATGAAAAGATACTCAACATTGCTAATTATTAGAGAAATGAAAATCAAAACTAATATATATATATATATATATATATATATATATATATATATATATAACTGAATCACTTTGCCATACTTTGTTGTACACCTGAAACTAACACAACATTCTAAATCAACTATACTTCAATACAATTTTTTTTAGATATTAAAAATAGTAAAAAGGAACCAAAAACACATATACAAAAACATATGGGGGACTTCCCTGGTGACCCAGTGTTTGAGACTTTTTGCCTTCCAATGCGGTGGGGTGGGGGAGTGTGGGTTCAATCCCTCATTGGGGAACTAAGATCCCACATGTCTCGTGGCTGAAAAACCAAAACATAAAACAGAAGCAATATTGTAACATATTCCACATCAAAAAAGTTGGTCCACATCAAAAATAATTGGTCCACATCAAAAAAAAAAAAAAAAAGAAACATATGGGATTTAACAATAGAGTGCTTAGTGTGAATTTATAGCTGAAAATATCTACAATAAAAAAGTCAATCTCAAATCCATAACCTAACTTACCTGTTTAAGAAACTAGAAATTAACAAGTTGAACCAAAAACAAGCAAAGGAAGGACAAAAAAATCAAGATTAGTGAGAAAATAAGCAAAACAGGGAATAAAAAACATTAGAGTAAATCCACAAAAATATGGATAGTTCTCTGACAAAGCAACAAAGTTGACAAAACTTTACAGAAACTGAAAAGCAGAAGACAGAAGAATCAAATTCTCATAATCAGGCATAAAACCACCAAATTTAAAGAAATAGATTATACGGGAATATTATAAACAATAGTATATTAAAAATTTACTTGACTTAGATGAAATAGACAAATTATTAAAAAGACACAAATAACACAAACTGACTAAAGAGAATTATAAACAAAAAGTATACTCCAAAAAAGATGTTTAAAAAAAAAAGCAATGAAAATAACAACAACAAATAAAAGTAAAGAGATTGAATAATAATTAATAGCTTGCCATAAAGAAAAACATAGGGCTAGATGACTTCATTGGTGACTTCTACAAAATATTTTTAAAAGTTAATGCTAAATCTTCAAAAATGATTCCAAATATGGAATAGAAGAGAATACTTTCAAACACATTCTATAAAGCCAGTGTTACTCAGTTACCAAAATTAGACAAAGACATCACAAGAAAACAACATTGAAGACCAATATTTCTTATGAATACAAATGAAAAATATACCCAACAAAATATTAGTGCACTGAGGGCAGTAACATATAAAAATGATTACTATATACCATGACAGAGGAGTATTTATTCCCTAAAAGAAAAATAGGTTTTACATCCAAAAATCAATGTAACATACAATGTAATTAGAAGTAAAGGACAAAAAAACCACATGGTCATTTCAACAAAAGCAGAAAAAAAATTGAAATATCTGCCTTTTTTATATAAACTCTCAATAAATTAAGTATAAGGGAATTCCCACAATCTGATGGAGAAAAATCTACCAAAAAACTCATGACAAATATTATACTTAATGTTGAAAATCTGAAGCCTTCTTACTGTGTTCAGGAACAAAACAAGAATGTATGCTCTCACTACTTCTAATCCACATTTTACTGTAGGCTCTAGACTGAACAATTGGGCAAGATAATACATATAAAGCATTTAAGCTGAAAACAAAAGAAAACAAACAAACAAAAAAAACTACTTGCAGATGACATGATCTTCTATATTAAAAAACCCAATAAATCCAGTAAAATGTATGTGAACAAATAAAAAGTTAAACAAGTTAACTGGGTACAAATTAATATATAAAAAACTATTGTGCTCCTTACTATAGCAGTGAAGTATCAGAAAATGAAATTAATAAATCAACTCCATTTACCATGGTATCAAAAAGGAGAAAATTCTTGGGAATAAATATAATCGAAGAATTCTAAAAATTACACTATAAAAATTACAAAAGATTTTTTTTATTAATTAATTTATTTGTTTTGGTTTTTTGGGGGGCTGCATTGGGTCTTCATTGCTGTGTGCGGGTTTTCTCTAGTTGTGGCGAGTGGCGACTACTCTTCTTTGCAGTGTGCGGACTTATTGTCGTGGCTTCTCTTGTTGCAGAGCATCGGCTCTAGAGCGCAGGCTCAGTAGTTGTGGCACACGGGCTTAGTTGCTCCGCGGCATGTGGCATCTTCCCAGACCAGGGCTCGAACCCGTGTCCCCTGCATTGGCAGGTGGATTCTTAACCACTGCGCCACCAGGGAAGACCCTACAAAAGATTTTTGCAAGAAAGTAAAGAAAACAAGAATGGAAAGACATACCATGTTTATGGATCAGAGAACTTAATATTGTTAAAGTACTCCTCAAATTGATGTAGAGACTCAACATATTGCCTATTAAAATCCCAGTTAGCTTTTATCAGCACTTGACAAGTTGATTCTAAGATTCATAGAGGAATTCATATTGAAATTTATTAAATATTCAAGGGATTCAAAATAATCAAATAATCATAAAATTTAGAAATAATTTGGAGGACTTTTACGTTCCAATTTTAAAACTTACTACAAAGCTGCATTAACGATGTCAATGTGGTACTGTCACAAGTTTTACATTCAGATCAATGGAAGAGAATTGACAGTTCACAAACAAACCCTAATATTTACAATTTTAACAAGAATATCAAAATAATTTAATAAGCAAGAGCAATCTTTTCAACCAAAAATTATAAAACAACAGGCAATTAATATGCCAAAAAGTGAAGTTGAGCTCCTTCCTCACAGCATACATAAACTTTAAATCAAAATGGGCCATATATCAAGATTCTTAGAAGAAAATATAAGAATAATTCTTTGTGACACTCGGTTAGGCAAAACTTTCTTTGATATGACAGTCAAAGCAAAAGCAGGAAAAAAAAATTAGATTTCACCATAATTAAAAAACGTTTGTGCTTCAAAAGATACCATTAAGGAAGTGAAAAGATAAATCATAGTACTGAAGAAAATATTTGTAAATCACATATCTGATAAAGGGCTTGTATCCAGAATATACAAATAACCATTATAATGCAATAATAAAAGAACAAATATCCTAATTATAAAATGGGCAAAATGTCTGAATAGACATTTCTCCAAAGAAGATTTAAAACTGGCCAATTAAACACATAAAAAAATGCTAGACATCATTATTCATTAGGGAATGTAAATCCAAATTACAATGAGATACCACTTCACGCACACAAGTATGACTATAACAATACAAATTTTAACAATGGATAATAACAAGTGTTGACAAGGATATGAAAAAATTAGAAACTTCATATGTTGCTGGTGGCAATGTAAATGGTACAGTCACTGGGAAGTAGTATGGCAGTTCCCTGCAAAAATTGAACAAAAAGTTACTATATGATGCAGAAATTACACTCTTGGATATAAAACCAAGAAAATTGGACACCTATGTATACACTGACTTTTACATAAATGTTCAAACAGCACTATGTACAATAGTCAGATGTAGAAACAAAGCAAACGGCCATCAACTAATGAATAAATAAATGAAATGGCTTATATTCATATAATGGAATATAATTTAGCCATAAAAAGGAACGAAATACTGATATATACTAAAACATGGATGAATCTTGAAAATATTATGCTAAGGAAAATAAATCAGTCACAAACAAACAACCGCAATTGTATAATTCCATTTATATGAAATATCCAGAATAGACCAATCTGTAGAGACAAAGTAGATTAGTAGTTGCTAAGGCTAGGGGAAGACTCTAGGGGGAAATGGCAAATGACTGCTGATGGTTATAGGTTTTCTTTTTTGCTGATAAAAAACATTCTAATATTGATTATACTGATGGCACAACTCTGTGAATATACCAAAATCTAATGAAATGCATTTTTTAAATGTGCAAATCATATGGTATGTGTATTGTTTCTGAACATAACTATTAACAAAGAAAACTAATAAAGATTTTGGTATGTGGAAGTGGGATACTGTTCTACTAAATACATAAAAATGTAAAAGTGGTTGAGAAATTAAGTAATGGGAAGAGCTTGGAAGAATTTGAAAAAGCCTGATAGAAGAAAATCTGGATTGCCTTGAACAAAGTATTAATAAGAATATGAATGTCAATGACTCTATTAGTTAGGTCTCAGGCAGAAAAATGAAAGAAAATGATCCATTTTATACAATTAGAGACAGTTAGTGCAGTTCTGTCCTACAATTATAAAGAAAGAATAACTTTTATGTGACGAATTTGAATATTTAGCTGAGAAATTTTCCTTGCAAAATGTTGAAAGTGTGGCTTACCTTATTCGTGTGCCTTATAGCAAAATGTGTGAAAAGAGGTGCAAACTTAAGGAATAACTGTTAAATAAAAGGTATTTAAGACTTGGAAAATCATCAGTCTATTCTGATTGTAAAAGATTCTAAAATTAAGAGATACACTGTCAGGAAAGAGTGCTTTAGACAAAAGGCTGAGGATTTGGCTCTACAACATTTTGTTAACTTCTTAGAAAGAACAAAGTTCAGAATATTTAGTTACAAAGTCTCTTTGAAGAGATCAAGGGCGTGACTCAAAGATTTTCCCCAATCAAACGAGAAAGCATGTCAAAATCATAAAGTTATCAGCTATCTTTGCAAAAGTATAAGAGAGAAAGAGTGAGAGTGAGAGGGAGAGCAAAAGAGAGAGCAGAGAGAGAAATAGAGAGAGAATGAATGAATGAATGAATTACCTAAGAAAAAATTGTAGACTAATGTCCTGTCTAGATGAGTGAATCTCTGCAAGACTTACAAGTTTCATGAAAATATTGTATCTTCAGAAACACATCCAGTTTAGAAGGAAAGTGAGAATATAAGAAAGAAATGAAGCCTGTTGGACTCCCCCAAATTCTATTGCAAGGAAATAGGCTGATAAAACTATTCAGTTGCACCATGTGATACATTTCATAAAATAGAAAGGATGACTGAGAGGCTGGAACTACCAGCCTAGATAAGACAGCTGCAAGCCCAGAGAATGGAATCAAAAACACAAAGGATTTTTTCCAGACTTTGAAACCTAAAGGATTTTGCCTGGCTGGATTTCAAAATTGCTTTTTACAGGTGACTTATTTCTTCCTTGGACTTATTCCTTCCTTCCTTTGTTCTTTCTAAGAAATTAACAAAAAGTTAACAATTAACAATAAGTCACTTATTTTCTCCCCTTTGGAACAAGACCGTTTATAACAGTTATGCTTTTCCCAGCATTGTATTTTGGGAGCAGATAATATATTTCCTTAGTTTAGGGGTTCAAGAGGAAAAGGAATTGTGCTCCTGGATGGATTATATACAGCATCTTGCCAATACCTAATTTTTATCATTTAAATGATAATGTTTAGAACTTTTGAGCTAATAAGCTTAGTATGAGATTTTGGATGTTGAGTTGACACTATAAAGGGATGAAACTCTTGTAGGCCTCAAAATGTGGTGAATGTATTTTGTATGTGGGAATGCATGTTGAGGGCAAAAGATAGACTATGGTACATAGAAAAATGACTACCAAATTATTCACTTCCTATCCCTATAACCTGTGAACTGCTGCTTTACTTAGCAAAAACACTTTTGTGGATGTGATTAAAATTAAAGACTGTGAGATGAAGTAATTGTCTTGAACTATTTGGGTGGTCCCAATTTAATCATGTGAATCTGTAAAAGTGGAGATGATTTCCCTTTTCTCAATTTGATAAGATTTTTTTTTACTGAAGTAAAAATTGCATGCATATATTATAATTGTACTATTTCATGAGTTGTTTTTAGTTGATATTGTTGACTGGAAAGAATACGCAATGTGAGAGTTGTGAGTTAAGTTTTTTGCAGGGAAAAATGAGGCTATTGCCTGGGAGACAGCATTTCAGAAAGCTCTGAGAAACTTTTCCAAAGGGGTGGGGGGAAGATCAGTGTACATGTGATTTTGGTGAAGGGGGAGTACAAGCAATCAAGCACATATTTTTGCAAAAGTTTGCTGCTAGTCTTGTGAAGGTTACTGCTAGTCACAAGGAGCAGACATCACCATGAAGGATTTTAGTGCTTTTCTAGATATGAGGAGATACAAGAGTTGTGCTCATAAAATCTTCTCCTGAAAATATCTAACTATCTAAAGATCTGTTCTGCCAGTTTTACCCAGAGCACAAAGTGCCTCATTCCTGATCTCCACCCTAAACTCCTTTCCGGGGGTGTTGAAGGTCAGCAGCTGCAGCAGCTAATAATTTAGTCTTTATAGAGGTATATGGCAAGTGCTAATTTGTAGTTGGTAGGAGCCGCTCATGGCCATAAATTTGACCATGGTTTGGGAAGCATTTCATGACCATTTTGTCCCATGATGCTAGGAATGCTCTTTCGCAGGTCTGGCAAAGATTTTGTTGATAGACCACTCAATGTGTTATTACTGGACTAGACCTTACTAACAGTAACCAAAATTTCCTGGGCCACCAGTCTTACTAGTCTGTTATGGTCCAAGAAAAATTTCCTCTTGTTGTATCTTCCCATATCTTGAGTGCCACTATTACAGTCATTGATCTCACAGAGAACTATACATTTTTGTCAGAGGCTCAGTCACACATCTTGTAATGCAAGAAACAACAATCTTGTAAAACAGGCAAAATACAAATAACAGCTAGCAGTATTATTAAAGTCATAAGAATGAATTAAGCCAAAAGCTTCCATTAGGTGTGGCCCAGTATAACCCTAGGTCGTCTGACTTAGTCTGCTCTGTACCAATCCTTATCTTTCAGGGAAATTATATAATGGCACTTTCCATAAAACTCCCAGCCCAATTTCCTAGTGTTACTAGGCTGGTTATTCTCAGTATAATTTAATTGTTCCTAAAATAAAAGGGGGGCCTTAAAATTCAAATGACCATAGCCTTGTGTTAACCACATAAATCTATCCCATAATTATGGGAGGTTTCCTTCTAATAAGTGAGAGATTACAGTGTTTGATTGAGAGTGAGCTCATTGTTCTGACTGAGCTTGAGTAACGCTAAAATAAAATTCATATTTATGGCCAGGGTCAGAGCAGGTATTATTAATTGGCTAGGTGAGGGGATCCCACATAGTAATATCAATTGTGGCCTGAACAGGACTATAATTTCTTTCTTCTAAATAAATTTCCTAAGGGCCAACTAATTAGAGCCTTAGAGTGGAGAAATCCACCAAGGTAATCCAGAAGTACTAGACACAGGTAACTGGCCACAAACACAAAAGTTGTATTGATTTTTAAAACTAGCATATTATCATGCCCATGATAGAAAACATTTGGTTCATATGGAAATGTCCAAGAAGCAAAGAAATAATCATACAAGTCAGGTCTAGGATCTTGGGCCAGCTGTCTACTTCTGATGTTGTCATCTGCTGATCCTGGTATGACTGTAGTTTCTCCTCTGTTTGAGCATTGTTTTAAGGTGAGTTGGAGGTCAGCTGTCCTCTCTATAGGCTAGAACAATGCAGGTGCCCTTTGTAAGTGGAAATTAATCCAAGAGTTAATTCCCTTCAATTTCACTGTACTTGAGCTAGTTAAGAGTACCTGATAAGGGTCTTTCTATCTAGGTTGAGGATAGTCTTTTAAATTATGTCTTTTCCAGTATCCATAATCCCCTGGTTGAAGACTGTGGGCATCTGATCATCATTCAAAGAGAGATTACTGAGATAAGCTTCAGTAACAAACTTAGAGTGCCCTTTTAATAATTCAATTAAACTTTACATTAATAACAGAGTTGTGATCAAGATGGTGGAGGAGTAGGACATGAAGCTCACCTTCTCCCACAGAAACATTAAAAATCCATCTACAAGTGGAATGATTCATGCAGAACAGTTACTGAACACTAACAGAAGACCTCAGACTTCCAAAAAGTCAAGTAAACCTCCACATAACTAGGTTGGACAAAAGAAAAAAGAAAAAGAAGGAATCTGGATGGGGCCTGTGTTCCAGGGAGGGAGATGTGAAGGAGGAAAGGTTCCTGCACCCAGGGAAGTCTCCTCACTGGCAGAGCAGGAAGATCAGACTGGATGTAGGGGGCCTCAGAGCCTAGGAGGAGAGTGCAGCAACTGGTTTGTGGAAGGCAAAATAGTGAGCAACATTCACAGAAGGTCAGCACTTCTGCCCTGCACTCCCCAGCCTGAGGCACTTGGGTGAGGGCTAGGTGCTAAAGCTTATGCTTCAGATGTCAGACCCAGGGAGGAGATTGGGGTTGGCTGTGCAGAAACAGCCTGAAGAAGCTAGGCTGTGGCAGCTGAGGGTGTACTCAGAAGAAGCCTGGGCCCACCAGAGAGGCAAGGCACCATTACTCAGGAGTGCATGAGGAGAGGGGTAGGATGACCATAAGCGATTCTTTCCCTGTGAGTGCTCCCAGGCAACAGGACACTGCCTACAGTAGCTCCAAGGGTGGGTGTTTGCTGCTCCTGCCTTCGGGGGCTCCAGAGGCAGGCACTGGCCAAGGCTAAGAGACCTATGAGCAGGTGGCAAGCCTTGTCCCCTCTGTCCCAGGAGGGGTGGAGAGAGCTGCCCATAGAAGACCCTCAAGCAGGTACCAGGAACTGCCCCAACTGTTTCAGGAGTGCACAAGGGTCACTGTACCTGCACACCAAATATCAAGGGGATAACTGCCAGCACACACTGAGGAAAGAGGCAGCAAGCATCCAAATTAAAAGCAGCTGCTTGATTCCCCACAACAGGGTGGAATATGACTTAAGCTCACCACCTCTCACGAAAACACCAAAATCACAACTAACTGCTGAACAACTGTTGGAAAAAAGACTGGAACCTACCAAGAAAGATATTTTACATTCAAAGACAAAGAAGAAGCCACAACGAGGTGGCTGAAGGGACTCTTTTGTGACATAATCAAATCCGATCCTGGCCGGATGGGTGATCAAAAAACCGGAAAATAATTATATCACAGAAGTTCTCCCACAAGAGTGAGAGTCCTGAGCCCCACATCAGGCTCCCCAGCCTGAGGATCTTTCATTGGAAGGAGGAATCCCCAAAGCATTTGGCTTTGAAGGCCAATGGAGCTTGAGTGCAAGAGCTCAATGGGACAGGGGGAAACAGAGACTCCATTCCTGGAGGTCATACAAAAGTTATAACATACACTGGGACACAGAATAAAGCAATAACTCATAGGATCCATGACTGGACCTACCTATGAGTCGTGGAGGGTTTCCTGGGGAGGCGGGCATCAGCTGTGGCTCACTGAGGGGGCAAGGACCTTGGTAGCAGAGGCCTCAGAGAATGTTAATCAGCATGAGCTCCCCAGAGGTCGCCATTTTGGCATCAAGACCTGGCCCAATAGACAACAGGTCTCAGTTCTGGAACGTCTCAGGCCAAACAACCACCAAGATAGGAACTCAGTCCCACCCATCAGCAGACAGGGTGCCTAAAGACATACTAAGCTCACAGCCACCTATAAATATACTCTTGACATGGACCTGACCACCAAACAGACAAGACCCAGCTCTACCCACCAGTGGGCAGACAACAGTCCCTCCCACCAAGAAGCCTCCACAAGCCTCAGCACCAACCTCACTCACCAGAAGGCAGACACCAGAAGCAAGAGGAGCTGCAATCCTCCAGCCAGCAGAAAGGAGTCCACTAACACAGAAAGTTAGACAAAATGACATGGCAGAGAAATATGTTTCAGACATAGGAACAAGATGAAAACCCACAAGAACAACTAAATGAAGAGGATATAGGCAAGCTACGTGAAAAAGAATATGGAGTAACGATAGTAAAGATGATCCAAGATCATGGAAAAAGAATGGAAGCACAGACAGAGAGTTGCATGAGATGTTTAACAAAGAGCTAGAAGATTTAAAGAGCAAACAAACAAAGATAAACAACACAATAAGTGGAATGAAAAATACAATAGAAGGAATCAATAGCAGAATAACTGAGGCAGAAGAATGAATAAGTGAGCTGAAGACAGAATGGTGGAAATCACTGCCATGGAACAGAACAAAGAAAAAAAGAATGAAAAGAAATGAGGAGAGCCTCAGAGACATCTAGGACAACATTAAGTGCAACAACTTTCTCATTATAAGTGTTGCAAAAGGAGAACAGAGACAGAACGGGCCTGAGAAAACATTTGAAGAGATTATAGACAGAAACTTCTCTAACATGAGAAAGGAAACATTCATTCAATTTCAGGAAGTGCAGACAGTCCAATACAACATAAACCCAAGGAGGAACACACCAAGACATATGTTAATCAAACTGAAAAGAAATTAAAGACAAAGAAAAAATATTAAAAGTAACAGGGGAAAAGCAACAAATAACACACAAGGGAACCTCAATAGGTTATCAGCTGATTTTTCAGTACAAACTCTGCAGGCCAGAATGGAGTGACATGATATATTTAAACTGATGAAAGGGAAAAACCTACAACCAATAATACTATACCTGGCAAGTCTCTCATTCAGATTCGACGGAGAAATCAAAAGTTTTACAGACAAGAAAAAGCTAAGAGAATTTAGCACCATCAAATGAGTGTTATAACAAACCCTAAAGGAACTTCTCTATGTGGAAAAGAGGAGGCCAAAACTAGAATCAAGAAAATTACAAACTGGGAAGCTCAACAGTAAAGAGAAACATAAAGTAAAGGTAGGAAATTATCCACACACAAATATGGTATCAAAACCAGCAATCATGAGAAGAAGAGAGTACAAATGCAGAATATTGGAAATGCATTTGAAATCAAGAGATCAGAAAGTTGAATAATCGCATATATATAGAGACTGTTATACCAAAACCTCATGGGAACCACAAACCAAAAAAACTACAATAGACACACACACATAAATGAAAAAGCAATCCAAACACATCACTAAATACAGTTATCAAATCACGAGAAAGGAACAAATGATGAAGGGAAGACAAAAGACCTTCAAAAACAAATTGGAAACAATTAACAAAATGGCAATAAGAACATTCATATTGATAATTACTTTCAATGTAAATGGATTAAATGCTCCAAGCAAAAGACACAGACTGGCTTAATGGATACAAAAACAAGACCCACATATATCCGGTCTACAAGAGACCAAATTCAGATCTAGGGACACATAAAGACTGAGGGTGAGGGGATGGAAAAAGGTATTCCATGCAAACGGAAATCAAAAGAAAGCTGGGGTAGCAATACTCATATCGCACAAAATAGACTTCAAAATAAAGAATGTTACAAGAGGCAAAGAAGGACAATAAATAATGATCAAAGGATCAATCCAAGAAGATATAACAATTGTAATGAGCAGAGCAGAAATAAATGAAATAGAGATGAAGAAAACACTAGCAAAGATCAATGCAATTAAAGCTGGTTCTTTAAGAAGATAAACAAAATTGATAAACCTTTAACCAGACTCACCATGAAAAAAAGGGGAGAGGGTTCAAATCAATCAAATTAGAAATGAAAACGGAGAAGTTAAAACGGACACCACAGAAATACAAAGGACCATAAGAGATTACTACAAGCAACTGTATGCCAATAAAATGGACAAATTAGAAGGAATGGACAAATTATTAGAAAGATACAACCTCCCAAGAATGAACAAGGAAGAAATAGAATTTATGAAGAGACCAATCACAAGTACTGAAATTGAAACATTGATTAAAAGTATTCCAACAAACAAAAGTCCAGGACGAGATGGCTTTACAGGCGAATTCTATCACATATATAGAGAAGGGTTAACACCTACACTTCTGAAACTCTTTTAAAAAATTGCATAGGAAGTAACACACCTGAGCTCATTCTATGAGGACAACATCACCCTGATAGCAGAACCATGAGGTTTTGATATAGCAGTCACAATATATACAAGATTGTTTCAAGTTGCTGAATTCTTAATTTCAAATTCGTTTCCAGTATTCTGCATTTGTACTCTCCTCCTCTCATGACTACTGATTTTTGCTAATTTGGGCCACAAATTAAGCTGCAGTAAATTTATGAAAAGTGAAATCATATCAAGCATCTTTTCCGACCACACGGTATGGGATTAGAAATCAATTACAGGGGAAAAAATGTAAAAAACACAAAGAAGGGAAATCCTTGGAGGTGCAGTGGTTAGGATTCCTCACTTTCAATAATGAGGGCATGCATTCAATACCTGATAGGGGAATTAGGATTCCACAAGCTACGTGGGGCAGACAAAAAAAAAAAAAAGGCTAAACAATATGTTACTAAACCACCAATGGATTACTGAAGAAATAAAAGAGGAAATAAATAAAGACCTAGAGACAAATGACAATGAAAACATAATGGTCCAAGTCCTTTGGGACACAGCAAAAACAGTTCTAAGGAGGAAGTTATTAGCAATACAATCTTACCTCAGGAAACAAGAAATATCTCAAACAACATAACGGTACACCTAAAGCAACTAGAGAAAGAAGAATGAACAAAGCCCAAAGTTAGTAGAAGGAAGGAAATCATAGAGATCAGACCAGAGATAACTGAAATAGAGATGAAGAGAGCAATAGCAAAAATCAATGAAACTAAAAGCTGGTTCTTTGAGAAGATAAACAAAACTGATAAAACTTTAGTCAGACTCATCAAAAAAAAAAAAAAAAAAGAGGGAGAGGGTTCAAATCAAAAAAATTAGAAATTAGAAACAAGTTACAACAGAAAACACAGAAATATAAAATATCATAAGAGACTACTACAAACAACTATATGCTGAAAAATGGAGAACATAGAAGAAATGGACAAATTCACAGAAAGGTACAATTTTCCAAGACGATACCATAAAAAATATAGAAAACATGAACAGATCATTCACAAGCACTGAAATTGAAACAGAGATTTAAAAATTTGCAATAAGCAAAAGTCCAGGACTAGATGGCTTCACAGGCGAATTCTATCAAACAGTTAGAGAAAAGATAACATATATTCTTTGGAAAATATTCCAAAAAATTGCAGAAGAAGGAACATTCCCAAGCTCATTCTATGAGGCCACCATCATCCTGATACCAAAAACCAGAGAAAGATATCCCACTAAAAAAGAAAATTACAGGCCAATATCACTGATGAACATAGATGCAAAAGTTTGCAACAAAATACTAACAAACCGAATTTAGCAACATATTAGAAAGATCATACACCTTGATCAAGTGGGATTTATCCCAGGGATGCAAGGAATCTTCAATACACGGAAATCAATAAATGTTATACAACACTTTAACAAACTGAAAAATAAAAAAAAAAACACAAATGATTATCTCAATAGATGCAGAAAAACTTTTGACAAATTTCAAAACTGATTTATGAAAAAAACTCTCCAGAAAGTGAACTTAGAGAAATCCTTCCTCAACATAATAAAGGCCATGTAAGAGAAACCTACAGCTAACATACTCAATGGTGAAAAGCTGAAAGCATTTCCTCTAAGATCAGGAAAAAAACAAGGGTGTCCACTATTGCCACTTTTACTCAACATAGTTTTGGAAGTCCTAGCCAAAACTATTGGAGAAGAAAAAGAAAAAAAAGAGGAATCCAAATTGGAAAAGAAGTTTTAAAATGTCTGTGTTTGCAGATGACCTGATACAATACATAGAAAATCCTAAAGATGCTACCAGAAAATTACTAGAGCTCATCAATGAATATGGTGAAATTGCAGGATACAAAATTAACACACAGAAATCCCTTGCATTCCTACATACTAGCAACAAAAGATCAGAAAGAAAGATTACGGAAATGACACCATTTACTATTGCATCAAAAATAATAAATACCTAGGAATACACATACTTAAGGAGGCAAAAAGCAGTACTCAGAAAACTATAAGATGCTGATGAAAGAAATAAAAGATGACACAAATAGATGGAGAGATATACCATATTTTTGGATTGGAAGAATCAATATTTTGAAAATGACTATACTACTCAAAGCAATCTACAGATTCAATGCAATCCCTATTAGATTACCAATGGTATTTTTCACAGAAATAGAACAAAAATTTTTACAACTTGTATGGAAACAAGAAAGACCCTGAATAGCCAAAGTAATCTTGAGAAAGGAAAATGGACCTGCAGGAATCAGGTTCCCTGACTTTGGACAATACTAAAAAGCTACTGTCATCAAAACAGTATGGCACTGGCACAAAAACAGAAATATAGATCACTGGAATGGAATAGAAAGTCCATAGATAAACCCACGTAAATATAGTGACCTAATCTATGACAAAGGAGGCAAGATATACAATGGAGAAAAGACAGTCTCTTCAATAAGTGGTGCTGGGAAAACTGGACAGCTACATGTAAAAGAATGAAAACAGAACACACCAAAACACCATACACAAAATAAACTCAAAATGAATTAGAGGCCTAAATATAAGGCTGGATACTATAAAACTTTTAGAGGAAAACATATGGAAGACACTTTCTGACATAAATCGCAGGAAGATCTTTATTGATCCACCTCCTAGAGTAATGAAAATAAAAACAAAAATAAACAAATGGGACTTAGTTAAACTTAAAAGATTTGCACAACAAAGGAAACCATAAACAAGATGAAAAGACAACCCTCAGAATGGGAGAAAATATTTGCAAATGAAGCCACTGACAAGGGATTAGTCTGCAAAATATACAAACAGCTCATGCAGGTCAAAATAGAAAAAAACAAACAACCCAATAAAAAATGGGCAGAAGATCTAAATAGACATTTCTCCAAAGAACACATACAGATGGTTAAAAAGCATGTGAAAAGATGCACAATATCACTAATAATTAGAGAAATGCAAATCAAACCTACAATTAGATATCACAACACCGTCAGAATGGCCATCATCAAAATATCTACAAACAATAAATGCTGGAGATTGTGTAGAGAAAAGGGGACATTCCTACACTGTTTGTGGGAATGCAAATATGACCATATTACTTAAGGCAATCTGCAGCATCAATGCAATCCCTATCTAAATACCAATAGCATTTTTCACAAAACTAGGACAAATGATTTTAAAATATATATGGAAACACGATAGACCCTGAAAATCCAAACACCTTGAGAAGAACACCAAAGCTGGAAGTATCATGCTCCCTGACTTCAGACTCTACTACAAAGCTAGAGCAACCAAAACAATATGGTACTGGAACAACAAAAGACACATAGATCAATGGAACAGACTGCAGAGCCCAGAAATAAGCCCACACACCTATGTAGATCAATTAATTTATGACAAATGAGGCAAGAATATACAATGGAGAAAAGACAGTCTCTTCAGCAATTGGTGCTGGTAAAATGAGACAGCTACGTATAAAAGAATGACATTTGAAAATTTTCTAACACCATATACAAAAACAAACTCAAAATGGATTAAAGACCTAAATGTAAGCCCAGAAACCATAAAAGTCTTAGAAGAAAAAAATACGCAGAATGCTCTTTGATGTAAATCTTAGCAATATTTTTTTGGATATTTCTCCTGTGGCAAAGGAATCAAAATCAAAATAAACAAACGGGACCTATTTAAACTTAAATCTTTTGCACAGCAAAGGAAGCCATGGACAAAATGAAAAAACAACCTACTGAATGGGAGAAAATAAATGCAAATGGTATGACTGATAAGAGGTTAATATACAAAATATACAAACAACTCATACAACTCAACATCAAAAGTCATAACCCAATTAAAAATGGGCAAAAGACCTGAATAGACATTTTTCCAAAGAAGACATACAGATGGCCAACAGGCACATGAAAAGATGCTCAAAATTGTTAATTATCAGAGCAATGTAAATCAAAACCACAATGAAATAACACCTCACACCTATCAGAATAGCTATCATCAAAAATACCACAGGTCTTGGCAAGATGGCAGAAGAGTAAGACGCGGAGATCACCTTCCTTCCCACAGATACATTAGAAATACATCTACACGTGGAACTGCTCCTACAGAACACCCACTGAACACTGGCAGAAGACGTCAGACCTCCCAAACAGCAAGAAACTCCCCACGTACTTGGGTAGGGCAAAAGAAAAAAGAAATAACAGAGACAAAAGAATAGGGACGGGACCTGCACCAGTGGGAGGGAGCTGTGAAGGAGGAAAGGTTTCCACACACTAGGAAGCCCCTTCGTGGGCAGAGACTGTGGGTGGCAGAGGGGGGAAGCTTCAGAGCCGTGGAGGAAAGCGCAGCCACAGGGGTGTGGAGGGCAAAGCGGAGAGATTCCCACACAGAGTATTGGTGTTGACCAGCACTCACCAACCCGAGAGGCTTCTCTGCTTACCCACTGGGGCGGGCGGGGGCTGGGAGCTGAGGCTCGGGCTTTGGTCAGATCGCAGGGTGACGACTGGGGTTGGTGGCGTGAACACAGCCTGAAGGGTTTAGCACACCACAGCTAGCCGGGAGGGAGTCCGGGAAAAAGTCTGCAGCTGCCAAAGAGGCAAGAGACTTTTTCTTGCCTCTTTGTTTCAAGGTGCGCAAGGAGAGGGGATTCAGAGTGCCGCCTAAACGAGCTCCAGAGACGGGCGGGAGCTGCGGCTATCACCACAGACACCAGAGACGGGCATGAGACGCTAAGGCTGCTGCTGCCACCACCAAAAAGCATGTGTGCGAGACAGGTCACTATCCACACCGCCCCTTCCGGGAGCCTGTGCAACCCGCCACTGCCAGAGTCCCGTGATCCAGGGACAACTTCCCCGGGAGAACGCATGGCATGCCTCAGGCTGCTGCAACGTCACACCAGCCTCTGCTGCCGCAGGCTGGCCCCGCATCCGTACCCTTCCCTCCCCACTGCCTGAGTGAGCCAGAGCCCCCGAAGCAGCTGCTCCTTTAACCCCGTCCTGTATGAGCGAAGAACAGACGCCCTCAGGTAGCCTACACGCAGAGGCGGGTCCAAATCCAAAGCTGAAGCCCGGGAGCTGTAGGAACAAAGAAGAGAAAGGGAAATTTATACCAGCAGCCCTCAGAAGCAGCGGATTAAAGCTCCACAAAAAACTTGATGTACCGGCATCTGTTGAAAACCTGAATAGACAACGAATCACCCCAAATTCAGGAGGTGGACTTTGGGAGCAGGATATATTAATTTGTCCACTTTTTTTTGTGAGTGTATATGTGTATGCTTCTGGGTGAGATTTTGTCTGTATAGCTTTGCTTTCACCATTTGTACTAGGGTTCGGTCCGTTCATTTGTTTGTTTGTTTGTTGTTTTTTTTTTTTTTACTTAAAAAATTTTTTTTCTTAATAAATTTTTCCTTAATAATTTTTTGCTTATTTTCTAATTTAAAAAATTAAAAAATTTTTTTCTTAATTTTTTTTCTTTTTTCTTTTAAAAAATTTAAAAATACTGTTTTTTCTTAATCATTTTTTTCTTATTTTTTATTTTAAAAAGTTAAAAAAAATTTTGTTCTTAATAATTTTTTTCTTATTTTTTATTATAAAAAGTTAATAAACTTATTTTAATAAATTAAAATTTTTTTCTTAATAAATATTTTCTTAATAATTTCTTTCTTACTATTTTTTATAATAGTTTTATTTTATTTTATTTTATTTTATCCTCATTCTTTCTTTCTTTCTTTCTTTCTATTTTTTCTCCCTTTTATTCTGAGCTGTGTGGATGAAAGGCTTTTGGTGCTCCAGCCAGGCATCAGGGCTGTGCCTCTGAGGTGGGAGAGCCAACTTCAGGACACTGGTCCACAAGAGACCTCTCAGCTCCACGTAACACCAAATGGCAAAAATCTCTCAGAGATCTCCATCTCAACATCAAGACCCAGCTTCACTCAACGACCAGCAAGCTACAGTGTTGGACACCCTATGCCAAACAACTAGCAAGACAGGAACACAGCACCATCCATTAGCAGAGAGGGTGCCTAAAATCATAATAAGGCCACAGAAACCCCAAAACACACCACCAGACATGGACGTGCCCACCAGAAAGACAAGATCCAGCCTCATCCACCAGAACACAGGAAATAGTTCCCTCCACCAGGAAGCCTACACAACCCACTGAACCAACCTTAGCCACTGGGGACAGATACCAAAAACAACGGGAACTACGAACCTGCAGCCTGTGAAAAGGAGACCCCAAACACAGTAAGATAAGCAAAATGAGAAGACAGAAAAACACACAGCAGATGAAGGAGCAGGGTCAAAACACACCAGACCTAACATATGAAGAGGAAATAGGCAGTCTACCTGAAAAATAATTCAGAATAATGATAGTAAAGATGATCCAAAATCTGGGAAACAGAATAGATAAAATGCAAGAAACATTTAACAAGGACGTAGAAGAACTAAAGAGGAACCAAGCAATGATGAAACACAGAATAAATGAAATTAAAAATACTCTAGATGGGATCAATAGCAGAATAACTGAGGCAGAAAAACGGATAAGTGACCTGGAAGATAAAAAAAGTGGAAATAACTACTGCAGAGCAGAATAAAGAAAAAAGAATGAAAAAAACTGAGGACAGTCTCAGAGACCTCTGGGACAATATTAAATGCACCAACATTCAAATTTTAGGGACCCCAGAAGAAGAAGAGTAAAAGAAAGGGACTGAGAAAATATTTGAAGAGATTATAGTTGAAAACTTCCCTAATATGGGAAAGGAAATAGTTAATCAGGTCCTGGAACCACAGAGAGTTCCATACAGGATAAATCCAAGGAGAAACACGCCAAGAAACTTATTAGTCAAACTATCAAAAATTAAATATAAAGCAAACATATTAAAAGCAGCAAGGGAAAAACAACAAATAACACACAAGGGAATCCCCATAAGGTTAATAGCTGATCTTCCAGCCGAAACTCTGCAAGCCAGAAGGGAGTGGCAGGACATATTTAAAGTGATGAACGAGAAAAACCTACAACCAAGATTACTCTACCCAGCAAGGATCTCATTCAGATTTAATGGAGAAATTAAAACTTTACAGACAAGCAAAAGCTGAGAGAGTTCAGCACCACCAAACCAGCTTTACAAGAAATGCTAAAGGAACTTCTCTAGGCAAGACACACAAGAGAAGGAAAACACCTACAATGATAAACCCAAAACGTTTAAGAAAATGGGAATAGGAATATACATATCGATAATTACATTAAATATAAATGGATTAAATGCTCCCAGCAAAAGACAGAGACTGGCTAAATGGATACAAAAACAAGACCTGTATATATGCTGGCTAAAAGAGACCCACTTCAGACCTAGGGACACATACAGACTGAAAGTGAGTGGATGGAAAAAGATATCCCATGCAAATGGAAATCAAAAGAAAGCTGGAGTAGCAATTCTCATATCAGACAAAATAGACTTTAAAATAAAGACTATTACAAGAGACAAAGAAGGACACTACATAATGATCAAGGGATCGATCAAAGAAGAAGATATAATAATTGTAAATATTTATGCACCCAACATAGGAGCACCTCAATACATAAGGCAAATACTAACAACCGTAAAATAAAAAAAAAAAAATAAGGAAACACAAGCTTTAAATGATACGTTGAAGAAGATGGACTTAGTTGATATTTATAGGACATTCCACCCAAAAACAACAGAATACACATTTTTCTCAAGTGCTCATGGAACATTCTCCAGGATAGATCAAATCTTGGGTCACCAATCAAGCCTTGGTGAATTTAAGAAAATTGAAATCGGATCAAGCATCCTTTCCAACCACAATGCGATGAGACTACATATCAATTACAGGAAAAGATCTGTAAAAAGTACAAACACATGGAGGCTACACAATACACTATTTAATAACGAAGTGATCACGGAAGAAATCAAAGGGGAAATCAAAACATACCTAGAAACAAATGACAATGGAGACACGTCGACCCAAAACCTATGGGATGCAGCAAAAGCAGTTCTAAGAGGGAAGTTTATAGCAATACAAGCCTACATCAAGAAACAGGAAACATCTCGAATAAACAACCTAACCTTGAATCTAAAGCAATTAGAGAAAGAAGAACAAAAAACCCCACAGTTAGCAGAAGGAAAGAAATCATAAAGATCAGATCAGAAATAAATGAAAAAGAAATGAAGAAATCAATAGCAAAGATCAACAAAACTAAAAGCTGGTTCTTTGAGAAGATAAACAAAATTGATAAACCATTATCCAGACTCATCAAGAGAAAAAGGGAGAAGACTCAAATCAACAGAATTTGAAATGAAAAAGGAGAAGTAACCATTGACACTGCAGAAATACAAACGATCATAAGAGATTACTACAAGCAACTCTATGCCAATAAAATGGACAACCTGGAAGAAATGGACAAATTCTTAGAAATGCACAACCTGCCGAGACTGAACCAGGAAGAAAGAGAAAATATGAACAGACCAATCACAAGCACTGAAATTGAAACTGTGATTAAAAATCTTCCAACAAACAAAAGCCCAGGACCAGATGGCTTCACAGATGAATTCTATCAAACATTTAGAGAAGAGCTGACACCTATCCTTCTCAAACTCTTCCAAAATATTGCAGAGGGAGGAACACTCCCCAACTCATTCTATGAGGCCACCATCACCCTGATACCAAAACCAGACAAAGATGTCACAAAGAAAGAAAACTACTGGCCAATACCACTGATGAACATAGATGCAAAAATCCTCAACAAAATACTAGCAAACAGAATCCAACAGCACATTAAAAGGATCATACAACATGATCAAGTGGGTTTTATTCCAGGAATGCAAGGATTCTTCAATGTATGCAAATCAATCAACGTGATACATCATACTAACAAATTGAAGGAGAAAAACCATATTATCATCTCAATAGATGCAGAGAAAGCTTTCGACAAAATTCAACACCCATTTATGATAAAAGCCCTGCAGAAAGTAGGCATAGAGGGAACTTTCCTCAACATAATAAACGCCATATATGACAAACCCACAGCCAACATTGTCCTCAATGGTGAAAAACTGAAACCATTTCCACTAAGATCAGGAACAAGACAAGGTTGTCCACTCTCACCACTATTATTCAACATAGTTTTGGAAGTGTTAGCCACAGCAATCAGAGAGGAAAAAGAAATAAAAGGAACCCAAATCAGAAAAGTAGAAGTAAAGGTGTCACTGTTTGCACATGACATGATACTATACATAGAGAACCTAAAGATGCTACCAGAAAACTACTAGAACTAATGAATGAATTTGGTAAAGTAGCAGGATACAAAAGTAATGCACAGAAATCTCTTGCATTCCTACACACTAATGTTGAAAGATCTGAAAGTGAAATTAAGAAAACATTTCCGTTTACCATTGCAACAAAAAGAATAAAATATCTAGGAATAAACCTACCTAAGGAGACAAAAGGTCTGTATGCAGAAAATTATAAGACACTGATGAAAGAAATTAAAGATGATACAAATAGATGGAGAGATATACCATGTTCTTGGATTGGAAGAATCAACATTGTGAAAATGACTCTACTACCCAAAGCAATCTACAGATTCAATGCAATCCCTATCAAACTACCACTGGCATGTTTCACAGAACTAGAACAAAAAATTTCACAATGCTATGGAAACACAAAAGACCCCGAATAGCCAAAGCAATCTTGAGAAAAAAAAATGGAGCTGGAGGATTCAGGCTCCCTGACTTCAGACTATACTACAAAGCTACATTAATCAAGACAGTTTGGTACTGGCACAAAAACAGAAACATAGATCAATGGAACAGGATAGAAAGTCCAGAGATAAACCCACACACATATGGTCACCTTATCTTTGATAAAGGAGGCAAGCATATACAGTGGGGAAAAGACAGTCTCTTCAATAAGTGGTGCTGGGAAAACTGGACAGGTACATGTAAAAGTATGAAATTAGAACACTCCCTGACACCATACACAAAAATAAACTCAAAATGGATTAAAGACCTAAGTGTAAAGCCAGACACTATCAAACTCTTAGAGGAAAACATAGGCAGAACACTCTTTGACATAAATCACAGCAAGATCCTTTTTGACCCAGCTCCTCAACAAATGGAAATAAAAACAAAAATAAACAAATGGGACCTAATTAAACTTAAAAGCTTTTGCACAACAAAGGAAACCATAAACAAGACCAAAAGACAACCCTCAGAATGGGAGAAAATATTTGCAAATGAAGCAACTGACAAAGGATCAATCTCCAAGATTTACAAGCAGCTCATGCAGCTCAATAACAAGAAAACAAACAACCCAATCCAAAAATGGGCAGAAGACCTAAATAGACATTTCTCCAAAGAAGATATACAGATTGCCAACAGACACATTAAAGTATGCTCAACATCATTAATCATTAGAGAAATGCAAATCAAAACTATAATGAGATATCGTCTCACACCAGTCAGAATGGCCATCATCAAAAAATCTAGAAACAATAAATGCTGGAGAAGCTGTGGAGAAAAGGGAACACTCTTGCACTGTTGGTGGGAATGTAAATTGATACAGCCACTATGGAGAACAGTATGGAGGTTCCTTAAAAAACTAAAAATAGAACTACCATATGACCCAGCAATCCCACTACTGGGCATATATCCTGAGAAAACCATAATTCAAAAATAGTCATGTATCAAAATGTTCATTGCAGCTCTATTTACAATAGCCAGGATATGGAAGCAACCTAAGTGTCCATCATTGGATGAATGGGTAAAGATGATGTGGCACATATATACAATGGAATATTACTCAACCATAAAAAGAAACGAAATGGAGATATTTGTAGTGAGGTGGATGCAGTTAGAGTCTGTCATATAGAGTGAAGTAAGTCAGAAAGAGAAAAACAAATACAGTATGCTAATACAAATATATGGAATCTAAGGGAAAAAAAAATGTCATGAAGAACCTAGTGGCAAGACGGGAATAAAGACACAGACCTTCTAGAGAATGGACTTGAGGATATGGGGAGGGGGAGTGGTAAGATGTGACAGGGTGAGAGAGTGGCATGGACATATATACACTACCAAATGTAAAATAGATAGCTAGTGGGAAGCAGCCGCATAGCACAGGGAGATCAGCTCTGTGCTTTGTGACCACCTAGAGGGGTGGGATAGGGCGGGTGGGAGGGAGAGAGATGCAAGAGGGAAGAGATATGGGAACATATGTGTATATATAACTGATTCACTTTGTTACAAAGCAGAAACTAACACACCATTGTAAAGCAATTATACACCAATAAAGATGTTAAAAAAAAAATTCTCATCACAAGAAAAAAAAATTTATAACTATGCATAGTGAAAGATGTTAACTAGACTTGTGGTAATCATATTGCAAAATATACAAATATGGAATCATTGTGCTGTATAGCTTAAAATAATATAATATTTTATTAATAACATATATATAATATAGACAGGATATTATAATTATTAATTATAATTAAGACAGGATATATGCATACAAATTATAATAAAAGTGAAAGCAGTTAGTTTAAAATGTGGGAACTGCAAGACAAAACTGCTGACTTCTGAAGCATTCAAGGTCTGAGGAAAAAATGTTTGGTTGCTAGTCTCATTAAAATTTTAAGAAAAGCAGTTATCATGGATGAAGTTTTTGATTCTGTTTAGGCCAACCAAAGCTAATTGTTTCAAAGCTTTTGAATGACATGAAACGTTTCCCTGAGTTTTAGCAAGTTTTATATCCATTGAGACGTTCACATGTAACTTATTCTATGTTAGCAGCACTAGGATATGAGTACCTGAAAACCATAACGAGGTTTTATTATCTTTCTTTATTATCCATAGAACAAAGTACAACATCTAGCATTTTACTATGTTACAAACCCAGTCTCTTTCCTTTAACCAAAAGATTAAATAAATGTTTCCCAATCACAAAGGTTTTTTTTTTTTTTTTAAGTTATTCTTTATACAGGAATATTTGTTAAGATGAAAAGAGGAGGTGAATTTAGTGTAGTTATCACACCCATTCCTCAAGCAGAAAATTCTAGTAGGGAATTGGCTTTGCAATTAGACAGGATGAGTTTTCTTCTTTCTTTCCAGACTACAACAAACTGGGAGGAAATTTTTGCAAAAAAGTGAGACGGACCTTAAGATCTTGGCACCAAATATCGTTGGTGAGTACTCAAAAGAACTTTGTTTCTTGTTGGAAAATAAATAAGGATGCAGAGGAATGGAGATTTCAAGAAGCCTTTAGAAATTTAAGAAGCTATTTATTTTAAAATTTTGGTGATGCACTGTTTTGTTTTTTTTTTTCTTTCCTTATTTGATTTCTGGCAATTAACCAGAAAAAATGAACCGATTTAATTACACTAGCTGTTCTCAGCTTCTTTCTGAATACTATGGGGCTGGCTTGGAGGGAATTCTCCTTTAAAAGTATATCTTTACTTTAAGAGCATTTTTTTAATGTTGTTGGTAGTCATTGATCTATGACATATATGCTTATCTTCAAGGATTCATTCAATAACAAATACTTATTCAGTACCAATTAAAGAAGAAAAGAGAGTTTACATAAAAAATAAAATCAGAAATATAAACTTTAAAAAAGTGTAGGTATTACATGAGGTCTATGTGTGAGTGTGTGTGTCTTTATAAAGCATAAACCTATGATCACTACAATTAGAATTACATATATAATTTTGAAAATATTTAAATGTTTAAGAACAAGAAAAATATTTCAAAATATGATTTCTTTGAATTAATAAAGCTTAAAAATTAAACAAATGGATTTTCCGGAAAATTTCCCAGACTCTATCATTGTATAGAAAATTTCATCTCTAAGTTAATATTAATGTCTAGTCAATAAATTCATATACAAGCGTAAAAAAAAAAAGACCGCAAATAATAAATGTTGGCAAGGATGTGGAGAAAAGAGAACCCTTTTACACTGTCAATGGGAATAAAAATTGTGCAGCCACTGTGGAAAACAGTATGGAGGTTCCTCAAAAAACTAAAAATAAAACCGCCATATAATTCAATGATTCCACTCCTGGGTATATATTTGAAGAAAATGGAAACATTAATTTGAAAAGATATATGAACCCCAGTGTTTATAACAGCATTGTTTACAATAGCCAAGGTACATAAGAGTCTATTAACATATATATGGATAAAGATATGGATACACACACACATACACACACACACACACATGCAATGGAATACTACTCAGCCATAAAAAAAATCAAATTTTGCTATTTGCAACAACATGGATGGACTTGGAGTGTATTATGCTTAGTGAAATAAGTCAGACAAAGACACATAATGTATGATATCACTTATATGTGTAATCTAAAAAAGTAAAACTAATGAATATTGCAAAAGAGAAACAAGCTTACAAATATACAGAACACACTTGTGGCTACCAGTTAGGGAGGGAAAGAGGGGTGACAAGATAGGGGTAAGGGATTAAGAGGTACAAACTACTATATATAAAATAAATAATGTACAAATATATATGCTACAACACAGGGAATATAGCCAGTATTTTATAGTAACTATCAGTGGAATATAACCTTTAAAATCTGTGCATCACTATGCTGTGCTTCTGAAACTTATATAGTACTGTTAGTCAACTATATCTCATAGATAAAAGGAAAAAAAATATTGGTATAAAGTTATTAATATAATTTTATTATGAATTAAAAAAATCTTAACTCTATTATATCCTGATATTGTTTGTTTATACTTGCTCACATTTTTTTTTTCTTTTTTTTAACATCTTTATTGGAGTGTAATTGCTTTACAATGTTGTGTTAGTTTCTGCTGTATAACAAAGTGAATCAGCTATGTGTATATATATATATCCCCATATCCCCTCCCTCTTGCGTCTCCCTCCCACCCTCCCTATCCCACCCCTCTAGGTGGTCACAAAGCATGGAGCTGACCTCCCTGTACTATGCAGCTGCTTCCCACTAGCTATCTATTTTACATTTGGTAGTGTATATATGTCAATGCTACTCTCTCACTTTTTCTTGATTACTATTTACAGCTTTTAGTTTTAGTGTTTGTCTACATTGAGTCTCAGTTTGTTCATTTGCTTCTACTTTCATTAAATATTGATTTTATCTTTACATTTTTTTATCTTTACACTTTTTCACCTTAGTTTTTTTTTTTTTTCCTGTTCTTATGTGGAGTATCTAGTGTATTTTCTTTCAATTTTTCCTTTTTCCTAATGTATTTATTTAAACTCAAAATGTTCATCTAAGTTATATATTTGTTGTCTCCCACAATTTTACTATATACATCGTTCTCTTGAAAATAGGCAAAAAATATACAACTCATGGCCTTTTTCTTCAGTAGTTTCTAAGAAGATAGTGTAACCAGTACATCAAATAGAATGCAGCACATTCATAAAATGCAGCAGAAAACATCTCCTTTTTTTTTTTTCCTCCGAAGCCCTTTTAAACACACTCTCTATGAATAGAGATTCCCATGATTTTTCTGACAATATTTTGAGAAAAATTTTTCTTACTATAGTCCAAAAAATTCAGTTCACTAAATAATGTATACATCTCTGTGTTCTAATAAACAAATCTAGATTTTTCAGGATAAGTGAGGGTCTTGGCAAGAAAAGGTTGACACTATGAAACAAGGTAATTGAAGAGACTTTAATGAAAAAACTATTTACAAAGTTATGGACAGAATTGAGGTAAATCTTCAAATTATTGCAACCTACAGGTCTAACAACTGTTATCATAACTACCCCTAGGACTTAATGGGCAATGAGAGGGAGTAATAGTAACTATAACATGAGACCTCTAGCTGATGAGAGAGTGTCCCAATGGAATCTTTGTCTTCTGTTACAGGATCAAAACCCTGCCAATCTTTGACCAACAGGGAGGGATCCAGAGGAATAAATGCTCTGATCTCTTTCTTCTTCTGCCCTGTGATCTCAATAAGGTGCCTCCCATTTAATGATACCAACGCAAATCTAGAGATAAGGGAGGCTGATCAATCCAGTCCAGGGGAAATTAGGTTGGAGAATGGATCTATAGATGCAAACAGATATGATCTAGCATACTCTATTTAAAATTGTATTTGCTTTCATCTCCTAGCTTAGGCTTGCTGTAGGAGAAAATCTTAATGTAGAAAATGAGAGAAAGGTCAGCATTTTCTATTTCTTTTCAGTTGTACATCTAACCTACTCTCCACAGCTATGCTAAATATATTTTCCATTCCTTTTGCCCAAGGTATATGTGTATATGTGTCAGAGGGAAAGAGCTAAGGCAAGAAAAGTGGAGTAGGAAAGGCTTTCTTGGCTGCTACTGCCATGGGTTGGTGTTGAAATTCTCTACTTAAGAAGATATTTTATTTTGACTCATTTATGGGTGCTTTGTGGTTCTTTGGAACTCTTCCATCACTGAGACCTCTCAATCTACAGTTCTCTCTACTCAGGCAGTTCTTTTTGTGGTCCACTCCAGGGACTGTCTCCTCCTTCAGCCCCTATGTATACAGCTCTAGCATCTTTCTCCTTGGTCTTCATATCCCTTTACATGAGCTTCTGGGAGAAGAACTCTTTTTTATATGGCCCATATATGGTTCATAAGATATGCAAACCTTAGACATGCTCTTCGTGGTAATGCAGTTACATCCAAACCATTGTTCTCTACTGCTATGGGACATTTTAGCCAAGTCTCTTGCACTTTGACTTCTCAAGAATGAGTTATACACTAGTTGAATGTGCCCCTCAAGCTCTAAAACACTGACATTGAGCTCTCTAAGTTTCCTCTTGAAATTGTTTCACTGGCCTTGATGTAAGGAGAAAATTGCTCCTTCTCCACTTCCCCATGGGAGATGGTGGGACTCTGTACTTCTAATTCCCATCTTTATCAGTTATTGTCTCCAAATTATTTTACAGCCTAAGATTTGGAATTGAGTGAAGGGTTGCAAACCTGATTTGTAACCACCTCCTTTGTAAGTCAGGCTTAGGTGGCTGAGCTACTTGCTTTGGAACATAAGATAGGTTATTTGCCACTTATTGTCTTAGTGCTTCATCCATAACTAAAACAACAAGTCCCATTATAATGTATTATAAGCATAGCATATCATGTAAGAGACATATTGCCACTGTCTACCTCTAACCTTATATTTTAATATACTTCCACTTGTACAATTTGTTTCATTCACACTCATCTAATGCAATTTCTGGAATGTGCTCTGTTCTCTCAGGCCTAAATGAATTTTTATATGTTGTTTCCTCCTCTTAGATCACCAGTGTTTCCGCTTTTTCCTCAAATCACCCTGTCTACCCTAACTGAAGCTACCTGGTCACATTTTTATTTTTTTTTCTCAAGTAGCCATTCAGATGTTCCTTTTCATAGGATGCCTCTTTTATAACCTTCAGTCTGATGTAGTCATGAATAGTCTACACTCTCACAGTAATTTATTTTACTCTATTGTAACTTTTAAAAATTTGGATTGAAATTATTGGTTTTCTTATGGGGTCTGCATCACTATATTTTGTGTCCTGCCAGGTTAGTAAAAGAATCTACTTATTACTGAATCTCAAAGGTCTAACAGAGTTCATGAACTACAATAAATGTTTAATAAATTCATTCGTTGAATGACTGAATGAGCTGGAATAGTCATAAAAATGACTTAAAACATATTATGACAAAACATATATGTGAGCATAAATAAATATATGTATAAAGAATACAATGGTTGAGAAATATATATGAAGAAACTAATCTGAACTTGAGAATGGATAAAAGATAAGGAAAGTATTTTAGCCATGTGATCTTGGTGATTAATTTTTGCTCTATTTCCATATTTCTAAAATAAGAATTTTGAAGTACATTGCTGGCTTTCAAATACTCTTGCTTTTCAAATTGTATTAAACTTTAAAATACTATTTATATTTTTATTTTCCATGGAACACTTTCTTCAAACTAACCCATATTAAGAAGCCTAATAAGAGAATTGATCTTTAACAGTCATTTGAAAACTCAAGTTTGTAGTTTGAGTGGTTATGTTTTGTAATATATGTTTGACATTCATACAGTAATATACAGGGGAAGAATAAAGAGCTCCTCTATTTAAAGTTGAGAGGGAGAAGATGGTGAAGCCTCTAGCACAGTGGTCCCCAACATTTTTGGCACCAGGAACCGGTTTTGTGGAAGACAATTTTTCCACGGACTGGGGAGGGGGGTGGTTTCAGGATGACTCAAGCGCATTACATTTATTGTGCACTTTATTTCTATTATTATTACATCATAATATATAATGAAATAATTATACAACTCACCATATGGCAGAATCAGTGGGAACCCTGAGCTTGTTTTTCTGCAGTTAGATGGTCCCATCTGGGGGTGATGGGAGACAGTGACATACGAAGAGTGTTGCTTATGTCCAGTCTACTCCATAATCGCGTTTTGGTTGCTGTGACTGCAGAAAACCCTGCTTCACAAAAATAGAATTTTGGAAGTGGAAGCAGGCTTTTCAGTGCTTTTGTGACAAACTCAGGATATTTAGCCTTGACTTTAATCCAGAACAGATGGAGATTTGAAGTTGTCTCAAACATACTTTTTAAGATCACCGTCATTTGTGATCTCAAGCAGTTGATCCTCTTCTAGCACAGACAAAGTCAATTCACCTGGCTTATTCACAAATGGGTCGCGGACCCATACCTTCCCAGTTTGGGGGTCTTGTGTGGTTGGGAAGTAATGCTCAAACCCTTTTGAAAGCTGAGATAGGTGATCATGCACCAGCTGGGAGAAGGAAGGTCCTGGCTCAGTCTCTTTCAAAATATCTGCTAATGTTTGAAACATGTCAAAAATCCCAATGTTCACTCGTCGCTCCCATAATTCCAGTTTGGCTTTGAATGCAGCCACTTTGCCGACTTAAACACAGTTGTCGTTCTCCCCTGAAGTGACATATTGAGTTCATTGAGCAGGTTGAATATGTCACACAAGTAAGCAAGTTTTGCGACCCATTCTGTGTCACTGAAATGAGCTGCCAGTGGTGACTGTTTTTCTAAAAGAAATCTCTGGAGCAGCTCATAACTCGAAAGCTCTGGCCAGTGAGCTACCCTTAGAAAGCCATCTCACTTCTGTGTATAAGAGAAGACGTGTGTGCTCTGCGTCCATCTCCTCACAGAGCTGCATGAACAGATGTGAGTTAAGGTCATGTACTTTTATGTGATTAATAATTTTAATCACACCCTGCAAAACGTTGTTAAGTTCAGGTGACATTTTTTGGCTAGCCAGCATTTCTCTATGGATGACACAGTGCATAGAATCACATTCAGAAGTGACCTTTTTGACTCTAGTAGTGAAACCAGAAAGCCGTACAGTCATGACAGCTGCTCCATCTGTGCATATACCAACACAAAATGACCAATTCAGTTTTCCTGATTTGTAATCATTCAAAGCCTTGAAAATTCTGCAGCTGTGGTGTTGATTGGCAACAAAAGTGCACATAACATATCCTCATGCACATCCTCCTTATAAATATATCGCACAAAAACAAGCATTGTTGCCTTGTCATCAACTTCAGTAGACTCGTCAACCTGGATTGCCCACCATGGTGACTCATTAATCCTCTCTAACAATTGTGCCTCAATATCCTCTGCTGTTTCATCAATTCGTCTAGCTATGGTGCTAGCCGAAAGAGAAACACGTGCCACCTTTTGAACTACATCCTCCCCTAAAAGTTCACAACAAACGTCCTTAGCAGCAGGCAGGATCAACTCTTCAACAATAGTAAAGGGCTTCTTAGCTTTAGCAATGTGGTTAGCCAATAAGAATGATGCTCTCAGTGCAGACACATTTGATGAAGTGGTGGCTTTCAATAATTGCTTCTGTTCTTCTTGTTCATGTTTTGTTTTGTTTTGTTTTGTTTTGTTTTGAAAAACTCCAAAGGCGGGGCTTCCCTGGTGGCGCAGTGGTTGAGAGTCTGCCTGCCAATGCAGGGGACACGGATTCGAGCCCTGGTCTGGGAGGATCCCACATGCCGCGGAGCAGCTGGGCCCGTGAGCCACAATTACTGAGCCTGCGTGTCTGGAGCCTGTGCTTGGCAACAAGAGAGGCCCGTGCACCGCGATGAAGAGTGGCCCCCGCTTGCCACAACTAGAGAAAGCCCTCGCACAGAAACGAAGACCCAACACAGCCATAAATAAATAAATAAATATTAAAAAAAAAAAAACAAACTCCAAAGGCTTGTCTTTTAAAGCAGGGTGCTTGGTCTCCATGTGGCAAAGCAGTTTTGAAGGTTTCATAGCTTCATTGGATAGCCACTCACTACATATTATACAAAGCGGGCTTGGAGAATGTGAATCACCTGTTGCAATGAACCTGTAATTTAAGTAGGACCCTTGGCATTGTCTTTTAAATGCAGCTTTCTTTTTGTTGTCAGTCTTAGAGTCTTCTGCTGTCTCATCATTGGGTCTTTTCCCCTTTTCAAAGAAGTTCTCCAGTGACGTTTGTTTTTTACTCATTTTGGCTAGGGTTAGCTTGTGGGCTTACCAAAACTGTGACTGATGCAAGTGTGCAATGCAGGAAAGAGGTGCGGATGAAAGTGGTAAATAAGATAATGAGCAGACGATGTGCAGACTAAATTAAGTGTTGGAGTCTAACTTAAAACCTACCACCAGATGCAGCTGTACAATTATAGTACATCAACTCACCACTATAAAGCCTACCACCAGATGCAGCTTAATTGTCACTTGCCACTCACTGATAGGGTTCTTATATGTCTGCAAGCAATTGATTTATTACAGTGTCTGTGCCATCAAACCTCTCTGCTAATGATAATCTGTATTTGCAGCTGCTCCACAGCGCTAGCATCACTGCCTTGACTCCACCTCAGATCATCAGGCATTAGATTCTCATAAGGAGCATGCAACCTAGATCCCTCACATGTGCAGTTCACAGTAGGGTTTGTGCTCCTATGAGAATCTAATGCTGCCACTGATCTGACAGGAGGTAGAGTTCAGGCGGTAATGCGAGTGATGACGGGGAGTGGCTGTAAATACAGATGAAGCTTCGCTCACTCACCCGCCACTCACCTCCTGTTGTGCGGCCCAGTTCCTAACAGGCCACAGACCGCTACCATTCTGTGGCCCAGGGGTTGGGGACCCCTGCTCTAGGATACTCCTAACCATTGAGAATTATCTGAAGAATTGTGTAATTTCACCATAAAATTCTTAAATCTTCTGATTCCACCAGGGAAGAAGTGATTATCTTTTTATTTTTCTTTTTTAGTATAAAAGTAAACATTTATTTAGTATGATAAAAAAAAAACTTATAGCAAATCAATTTTTATAAAAAGAAAATTGTCTTTTTATTTTTATAAAAAGACAAACACTTCTATGCAATAAAATATAATATTACTCCAAAAGTGGTCTGATCTTTGTCCTTGGTTACTAGAAAGTGATCTAGGTTCTGTAACGCCTGATAGGAAAGTAATTTTTTTTTTTTTTTTTGCTTGGGGACTTTGGCCACCAGTCTATCAATGTAATTTATGATGGGGACTTTGGGCTGGTGACTAAAAACCTTTCCCCATATTGATATATATGTGAAATATGTACACTGTGATCTCTAAGAGTCATTTGAAAATTTGGGTTTTGAATTTAAGACAGTAGTCATGGCTGATAATGTATGTTTGACAATCATGCAATTATACACAGAGGTTACAACTGAAGAAACAGGACTGAGGGAGACTAACTTAGGTAAGGAGCATAAAGTAAGGATAGAAAACATAGAATCCTGAGAAGTGCTTAAGTATTAGTTAAACAAGCAGGCAGAAATCCGGATTAACTTAGTGAAAATTCAGGTGCCACTACTTAAAATATGTATGTATTTGGCCACATTATTTAACCTCTGTGTAACTCAGTTTCCACATCAGTTTATTGGCATAATATTAGCAGCATTCTCATAGGACACTTAGTAAATGTCCAGTACATTTTAATTGTTATCAGTATCACTATTATTACTATTATCATTCAAAGAGGAGAAAAAGGAAGATGTAGGAAAGAAATGTAAAACCAGTTGAAAGGTCACAGTAGTTAAATAAGAGGAAGAGACAGTGAATACAGATAACTTTTAAAGATAGTTTTAAAGAAAAAGTAAGGAGGAAACAGAGCTGTACCCTGAAGGGAAGTCATGGTTGGACACCATTGATTAGTTTAGGAAGATTTCTTTGGTTGTTTTAGAGAGATCTGACCAGCTTTGTAGGCTAAGGAAATGTGTAAATGGAAAACAGAATGAAGATATCTAAGACCCTATAGGACTAATTGTTGGAAGGGATGGGAAATGACAGAGTGGAAGATTAAGCCTGAGATAAGCATTGAACACTTCATTCCCTGAGACAAGAAAGTTGACAAAATAAGGTAAAGATAGAGATATTTGGGGATCTAAGTAAGGGAAGGCACATAACCTCTCACCAGAAGGACTTGATCTTCCCAGCAACAGATTGTGGTAAAACAAAAAGCACCTTTAGTGAGAGTGAAGGTTTGGATGAAGTTGAAAGACAGAAAAAATATGGTCAAATATGGGCTCTATATTTTAAAATACTGGAGTGGGAGCTGACGTGAGAGATATTGAGTTTTATAAGGTGACTGGATATATAATTTGATGGAATGGAGAAGTAAATATATGCATGCAGAGGTGCTGAAGGATTTTAAGGCAGGAGTCATAAGAACTGATTCTGCAAAAGGAAGCAATGAGAGGGAATGGAATAAGGCAAATGTCTGCTCTGGCCAAGAATATTCAATAAAAGAAATTAGATAAAAAGAGTTTTCTATTGGTTGAGGACACGTGATGAAAATGTTCAAGAGCTTTAGAGTGGTGTGAGAGGAAATCACAATTCTCTCCCTTTCTTTGAAAAGAGAAGTGGCATGATCACTGAAATGTATAGGGTAGTTGGAAGAAAAAGAGGCTAGACAGGAAGATCAGTTAGGAAGCTGTTTTAGTCATCCTTTCCTGCGACAGAATTAGTGATGGAAATAAATAGAAAGAGACGTTTTAAAAATGACATACCAAATGTAAAATAGATAGCTAGTGGGAAGCAACCGCATAGCACAGGGAGATCAGCTCTGTGCTTTGTGACCACCTAGAGGTGCGGGATAGGGAGGGCGGGAGGGAGGGAGATGCAAGAGGGAAGAGATATGGGAACATATGTATATGTATAACTGATTCACTTTGTTATAAAGCAGAAACTAACACACCATTGTAAAGCAATTATACTCCAATAAAGATGTTAAAAAAAATGACATTGTGAAGGAAAAAAATGTCTTTTAAAATTTGCTATATTAAATAAAGTTGATAATTGCCATACCATAATTGCATTTTAAGTAATTTCACAAAACCATGTATGAAATGAAAGAACATTGGAGTGATAAGTTATATAATCTATTTTCTCAGGGTTAATATTTAATAATATAAAGTTGACACTGAAATTTATATGGGCAATGCTACATTTTCCTTTTTATTTAACATGTAAGAAAAAATTTCCACTTCACATAAATTCAACTTTTGACCCTCATGGATCTAGGCTTATCAATATTAATTGGAGGAAACACTTTAAATTTTAATGCAATAAAAATGAATTTATAAGTAGAAAATACGGGAAAATGTTATACTTTAACTTATCTCCATCCTTGCCCTCACTAATTTCTGCTTTTAACATTGTCATAACTTCAGCAGTATCTTTAATCAGCATGATTACTCACTTTATATTTTTAATAGGGAATGCATATATTATTAATCATGTCTTAAGTTAATTAATTAGAAGCTCTAGCTTTGTCCATAGGTGAACTTCAGAAGAAGTTAGCTTCATTATTCTCTCAGAGTGAACATTTATATTTCATGTTGCATTATATAACTCAGTTTCAAAATATTAGGAAACTGTAAAATCAGGATAATAGAAGAGTTTTCAAGTATTTTTTCAGTCCATACCCTGCCTCAGTACATGACTGGTCCTGAATCATGCCAACTATTTCATTCCTATAGAAAAAAGGTTTTCCTTCTTTATAGGCTGGAAGTCTCCTCCTGTATGGTAAACTCACAGTTTTTAATCTCTGGTTGCATGAGCAACAGCTATTCACTACTCTTCATAAAATAGCCATCATTTACCTGAAATCTGTTACTAGTGATATTTGACACAAGGTCATCAGGTCAAATATTTTGGCCAAAAATATTTTTAACCAAAACAAAGCAGCATTAATCAACTTTCAGAACAAATGGGCATTTTGGAGTGTGTACCTTGTCACTTGTTTAAAATATTTGATTCGTGGTTATAGAAAATATGTCCCTAATAACAATTCTTCCTCTTTTTGCATGAGAGCAGAGGGAAAAGGTCACTTTACATGCTGAAATAAACAACAAACTGTAAAGGTACATACCTGCATCTATTTTACTGTAAACCAAATCAAACTTGCCAGAGAATTAATCTGACATTTGTTTAATATATGAATTTTTCATGTGAGACATGACAACTAGTTATAAGGTAAACAGGCTGCATAATGACTGCCATTCACTTTTATTCAAACAGAAAAGCTGAAGCAATTTTAAAAAATTTTTCAAAACTATTGCATACGAGTAAATTCTTTTATATATATATATATATATATATATATATATATATATATATATATATATTTAAATTTAACATCTTTATTGGAGTATAATTGCTTTACAATATTGTTAGTTTCTGTTGTATAAAAAAGTGAATCAGCTATATGTATACATATATCCGCATATACCCTCCCTCCTGCGTCTCCCTCCCCCTCTCCCTATCCCACCCTTCTAGGTGGTCACAAAGCACGGAGCTGATCTCCCTGTGCTATGCAGCTGCTTCCCACTAGCTATCTATTTTACATTTGGTAGCGTGTATATGTCAATGCTACTCTCTCACTTCGTCCCAGCTTACCCTTCCCCCTCCCTGGGTCCTCAAGTCCATTCTCTACATCTGCGTCTTTATTCCTGCCCTGCCCCTAGGTTCATCAGAACCATTTTTTTTTTTTTTAGATTCCATATATATGTGTTAGCATACGATATTTATTTTTCTCTTTCTGACTTACTTCACTCTCTATGACAGACTCTAGGTCCATCCACCTCACTAAAAATAACTCAATTTCATTTCTTTTTATGGCTGAATAATATTCCATTGTATATATGTGTTACATCTTCTTTATCCATTCATCTGTTGATGGACACTTAGGTTGCTTCCATGTCCTGCCTATTGTAAATAGTGCTGCAGTGAACATTGTGGTACATGACTCTTTTTGAATTATGGTTTTCTCAGGGTATATGTCCAGTAGTGTTATTGCTGGGTCATATGATAATTTTATTTTTAGTTTTTTAAGGAACCTCCATACTGTTCTCCATAGTGGCTGTATCAATTTACATTCCCACCTGAATGTTATAAGGCTTATTTAAGTGTAAGATTATGGTTGTGGGAGCTTCTGTAATCAGTATTTGATATTAACAGCTTTTCTTGATATCAGGGATAATTTAATCTCAACATTTTGATTGCATTCATGACCACAAATATTAAAAGAAAAAGAGCTTGTATCTAATTCACTGATGGCTGGAGTTGACTATAATTCCCCATCGAATGTGCATTCTATCAGTCCTCTTCCTCCTTCGAGTTTCTTCTTCAAACAACAGCTTCACCTGGTTCCCTACAATCTCCCCAGGCATCATGTGCTGGAGGTGTCCAAGTAGTAGAACTCTGGTCCAAGAGGTTGGGAATTTTCTTCTGGAGGACTGACAGTACTATACTCCTGCTGCAGGTGGGAATATTTGACCCAGACCAACTATGTTCCATGATTTCTTATTGTCCGATTCCCTCTGTCGTCTCTTCTAGTCCAGTGAGTTTTCAGTCTACAGTAGTGTGTTTACTCATCATATGTTCTTCCAAGTATATTATTTAGGAAATGAATTTTAAACCATGAGTCCTTCAGTATTTCATCTTTTGAAAATCACTGCCGTGAACTGTTGAAAATTAAAAACCTATTTTACCAAACTCTCTGTAATAAATGGGATCTTTCTGTTCCCTTTGTATTTCTCCTTCAATATCTCTTTCCTGCGAATCTGGAGATTGAATGCCCTAGTTTCCTGAGCTGCATGAATGGCCACTGGTATAAGTAAATTACATGGGGAGAAAGAGAAAAATGAACTCACAATTAGTATTTAAAATTTATATTCTGACTCATTTTACCTCTAATTGGCTTATTTATCCTCCACCAAGGAGAATGGTTTTCAAAGTCCTCCTCAAAAATACAGATAATATTTTAAAATTATTTGTATTTTTCTATTATCTACACACAGTGCTAGGAATTAAATAGTTGCTCAAAAATATTTTTAAGTTTGTTTATGTTGGCATAGGTCCAGAACTTCACATGGTCTTTAATGAAAACCTTAATTTTATTAATTCATTCAATATTCCACAGATATTTATTGAGAGATTTCTATGTTCCAGCCACTGATAAGTTCTGGGGATGAAAACACAAAAACATAAATGTCACACTGCTGTGCGTTTAAAAAGATAATAGTCTAGTAATGAAGATAGCCAAGGAAACAGAAAATAACAACAGCTATATAAACTCGACGAAAGCTGTCATTATTTTGTTTCACTAATGTGTCCCCAACACCTAACATAGTATCTGCTATAGAGTAGTTGTCCCATAAACTTTTATTGACTATTTTATGGATAAGTACTATAAAAGAGCAACAGTTCTCACTAATGAGTTGTGATTAGGTTTGAGGTTATTGCACAAATAAGATGTAACCAGTTATTGCCAAACTATCAATATTTGCAAAATGTTTTCTTTATTTTTTAATGATAGAGTTTAGATTTATTGGTAATATAATTCCCACTCATTTGTATTTCAAAGTACTTAGAAAGGCTGGTGTACTATAAATTCAGTTAAGTGAGACTGTCTTTGAATCCTGCTTCTAATTCTTATTAAAAGTGTGATTTTAGAGAAGTTACCTAATTTCTCTGAGCCTTACTTTCCTCTTCTGTAAAATAGGGACAACAATAGTCCTACTTCATAGATGTGTTGTATGGATTAAATGTTTAATATACACAAAGTGCTCAGAACAGCCCTAACGTGTAGTGCTATATAAACATGAACTGTTCTTATTACCATATAAGTTTTTTCTGCAAGTGAGAAACAAAGACAGTGGAGTCCAGACTAGCTTGTTGACAGTTGCATATTATTCTGGGGATGGGCCCATAAGAATGTTTGTGCTATGAGAACTGCCTTTTGATCATAGCAGAAAAACAGATGAAAACAACAATGACAGAATAGGTACAAGATATCTTGAGAGCCTGTAGGAGCAGTATCTCAGGTCTGCATATTCTCAATAGCTGAGGAGTATAAATTGTACAGGCTAACTTATTTATTTTAGGCCAGTTATCTCTTAGCCATTAGGCTTGCTGGCTGATTTCTAGTGTATTCACCCAATATCCTTCTTTTTGTCTGAGTTAAGATAACCTATTTTAGTGTCCGAGTTAATATAATATATTCCCTAGAAAGAATTTAGATACTTAGAGGTTATTTTTTTTCTTCACTCTCCTAGTTCTTTTATCCTGTGCTCTTAAGGCAGTTCTGACGATGCCATTCTTCAACCTAGGAAGTGATTTTTTTAAACTTCAAAATCCTGATAAAATATTTTTAAAATCTTACATTCCTTCCAACTCTTTACAGTTTTGTCACTTGGAGGCATGCCAATATTATGCATTACTATAGAGATTTATTTTCCTCCATTATCTAGGTATAACCGACACAGGAACCAAAAGAAAAGGCCCACCTGAACAATGATGGAAGGAAAGAGAATGGTTATCTGCTAGTCATCAGCCAGTGATTCATTTTAATGGTTAGCCTAACCTCAGTCTGTCTGGCTTCAAGTCTTATTGACATTCCTCCTTGTACTGTGGATCAGCAAATTTCCTGGTTCCTGCTGAAGAGCTTTGTTAACTTGTGCAAGAGTAAGTTTGAATATTCAAGATGTTATAATTCTGTTTCCAGAAATTTACAGGCAGTGGTAACTGAAAAACTTTCATAACAGGTAATGTCGGGCGCTTCATATTTACTATTCATATAAATTTCACCTAAGCAGACATTGGCTTTATTTCAATAACCTGATCTCTTTACAAAATATTCTAAATAAGCAAAAATAAATATTAACAATGTTTTGTTGGTTTGTTTCTTTTACAAATTTGTATAGCATATTAAAAGAAGATGTTGTCCCATAATCTATAACCTGGAAAGATGTTATTATTTTTCTAGATCTCAGAAATATGAATATTAAGCTTTGTTCTTCATGCGTGGTTTTCTATGCAACACTCTCACTTAGACATTTATATCATTTATAAAAATCCACTGCAAGCAGGAGTGCACACACACACACACATACACATAAACAAGCTCTTCACATTATTTCCAGCTGTTCTGGAGCTAGTAGAGTTTTACTCTTAGAAAATGTGTTCAATAAAACAGTAATATTTTACCATCTAAAGCTTGTCTAAATGTCTTCTCGTGATGTCTGCTATGTTCCTCTCTATATTTAGGTCTGTGCTTTGTCTGTGTTTGCATCTAATTCTGTTTTCATCTTTATCTTTAAGAATGTTTAAAATTAGAGGTCAAAAAAAAAAAAAGAGACACTTTGCAGCTTCAGTACAGTAAGAACATTGAGGTTCTTAGTACAACAATAGTCAATCACTATAGGGTCATAATAGGGACCACAAGGTGATTTCACATACGTCCTTTCTTACTTTCAAAGTTGGTTTCTCAAATTTCCATGTTATCACAAAGGTATTTTTTCTCCAAGTGAATACACATTATATGTCTATATGTGTAGATTGTTAGATAAATTCTGTGTGTGTGTGTATGTGTGTGTGTGTGTGTATAATCTGTAACACATGGAAATTGACATCCACTGAGGTACATTTTTAGCAACACAGAACATAGATGATTGACAGAACAAAGCATATGGAAACGAAGAAGAATCTAACCCACATTTATATCTAAGAAAAAAATATTTGCCTGAAGGGAAAATATTAATTAGTTTGTCTACATGCAAGATAAAAGTCTGGAAGACATATCCATCAAAAGGCAGTGGAATAAACAGCAAAATGGAAATTATTTGTAAATTGACAGTAAACTTGGCAAACATTAAGGGGGTAAACAAGTTATTTGGCATGCAAAGCACTTTGAAATCACAGCCTCTGTCAGGAGGCATCTGTGCATAGATTCACTTATTTGACAGAAATTAACATTTCACAGAAATCTTTGTTGCATGCTAAAGATTTCTTCACCCTCCTTAATTATTTTAATTGCTGCTTCAGAATGTTCCATATAAACACTCAAAAGATGTTAAAAATGCACAAAGTCCAATCCAATTTCATCAATAATATACAGTTACTGCACTCTGGAATTGACTAAAATACCTACAAAAAGGCAAATTGTTTAAATAAATGTACCAGGCTTATTTTTCTGGGATGAAACATAACAGCCACATAACTCAAATAAAGATCCTTTATAGTACTAGGAAAACTAAAATTGCTTTTTAAGGAAAAGAAAATACCTCACCCACTTTTATCTATCCTAAAAAGAATTCAAATCACCCAAGGGTCCAAAATTCTACAGACTAAAATATTTTTCACTAACTTCAAAATTTTATAACTATTCAGACAATCTAATAAATGTGATATAGTGTAAATAGTATTATCACAGGTATTCAGAAGTCCTATCTCTGACACTTACCAGTTGTCAGTTAACTTCTCTGGTTCTCAGTATCTTCATCAATAAAGAGTTAGAGATTGACTCAATCTTTTCTGAAGTATCTTCTAATCTTCAATTTAGAGGTTATGGGTTATTTGAAATTTGAATATTAATTCTCAAAATATCTTATGTTTGATTCAAATGAAAATTGTCTCAATCAAAAATAATATTCCTTTCTTTTCTAAATTTATTTAGTCTTTATGAGAGACATTTGTGAACAAAAGTCCAAGGGTCTTTCAAATTCAGGGAATTTTTACCTTTTAGAAAACTGGAGTTCAATGGACTTGAACTTAAGTGTTATATTTAAAATAGTTCACTATTATGTTCCAGACCCTTTGTTAAGTACTTCTTTTTTATTATCTCAATTTTCTCACTTGATTATTAAAACAGCATATGAAATAAGAGGGCAGTCTGGTAGTAGAATTAGAATCAAAACCAAGTTCCTTGATTCAAAGTCTCTAGTGTCTCCACACTACTATATTCATAAATTAAGTAGGCAGTTGCCTGTTTAAAGTATACTTCAAGGGAATCTCCTGACCTGCTATTATACATTAGATTCATTCCTATGTCTTAATAGCTCAGAATCTCCTTCTAGGAGATTCCTATTACCAGCCACAAAAATTAGTTAACACAATGATCCCTAAGTGCTTGTTTATAACAAAGATTTAACTTGTCTGCAGCAAAATTAATCAATTAGTTGATTTTCATAAAGCTAGATATAATTTGTTGGAAGTATTCTTCATTATTATAAATTATTCTTCCTATTATTTTGGTGTTAAAGGATATTTCTCTTATGAAATAATGGTCAGTGTGGAAGATAATATACTCTATCTAGTCTGGCAGAAGCAGTTTGGCATGATAGTTGAAAAGTGGAGCTTTGGCTTCAATCTATCTTGGTTGTAAGACACTCATTTCACTTCTAATTCTACAACCTTGTGCAAGTGATTAAACCTCTCTAAAATTTACTTTTCTCAACTCTACAACTTAGCTAATAATGGTATCCATTTCATAAGACTATTGTGATGATAATTTGAGTTAATGCCTATGAGGTGTCTTGTACAAGTTAATGGCATGAAAAATATTAGTGTTTACTTGTATGGTAGAATGTGGTTATATATGTGTGAGTATGTGCACACACAAGTGTGCATGTGGGTTTTTAAAAATATCTTTACCTGTTAAAATAATGTACTTTAACCGAGACTCAACTGCTTGCTTAAGCTAAAATCAGACATCTTGCATAGCAACAATGCAAAACAAGCAATCAGATGAAACTGGGAAAAGCAGAACTAAGACAAATTGGCTTATACAGAATAACAATTTTGTGTGTTGTACCTTTTTAAGCCTCACTGTAGCTTTAATCCAGTGGAACACAACTCAGTTGTATGGTCGAATCTGTGTGTTCCCGGCTGCAGTCCTCATACTCTCCTGAATAAAATTCATTATTTTGTATTTCTTTTTGTTCAGAAGTTTTATAAGTTTACATTTCTTGGCATAGTCAGTACGACGCATAGCAACTGACCTGGATCCCTGGACTTCCCTGAACTTTTGGCTGGTACCTCCAAGAGACCCTTGTTCTCTAACACCTCTCTTAGCTGACTGAAAACTTTAGCAATATGTCTTCTAGATTTTGAAACCCACAGCTTGGTAGAAGTTCAGACTGGAAAAAATATAATTCAGGAGACTGTGAAATTCAGCTTTCTTATTCTGGCTTGAGATTCAGGTTCAAGATTTTTTTCCATCTAGAGTTTAGGGTTTCAGGTCTTGGTGAGTACTCACAATAATGGGAAGTTCTTTAGCAAAAATTCAAAGAAAGATGATCCCCCCAACCTCCGTCAGTTTTATGTTTAACACCTATGGACCCTCATCCTTCAGCTACTGATCTAAATAGGTCTCTTTAACCTGGGGTGATTTAAAACTGCACTGGGCAAAATGGGATCATTTAAAATTCTTAAACTGTTTTGTTTGCTCAGTTGGAGAGGGCTTACAAAACCAGACAAAATGAATGGGAAGCATACTTCAATTGGTATTTAGAGGCTTCTATACATAAAGCTGACAAAATTGCTTTCCTCCAAACTGTTAACCAACAATCATCTGAGACCTTTTCCCTAATTGAAGGAATCTACTCCAGACCAAGCTAAACCTCCTCCTCCTTCTGCTCAAGCTTCCAAACCAAGCTGCCCTCTCTGCCCCTTTATCCCTCCCTTTCTTTCCTATTTCTTCTTCTTTGGAGGCTCATTGTTTAGAGCTACCACCTCCTGTGCTAACAGTTCCATTTAAATAAAACCCAACAGGAGAGGAGAGCCTGCTGTAACCTACACTCTTTGGACAAAATCAGAACAAATAACAATAACTAAGGAGTTTCCTGATCCCACTTCTCACCCTATCTCCTTTTTATTTCATCTAGTCATTGCAAACTTAGGAACCTGGATATTCTGATTTATACCAATGCATTCACAACTTAGTAGGGGAAGGAAGAGCAAAGGAATGGATAGCTAATGCAAACTGAGACAAACTGATCAACGATTTTGATTAAAAAAATCAGCTGAGGATGAAAACAAGGTGAATGATTTAGCGAAAAACCTTCATTAGGTTATTCCACAAATTTTCCCTAAGATTATAGATTGGAAAAAAATTCAATTAACTACCCAGAAACCAGACAAATCCATTTTAAATTTCCTTTAAAAATTCGAAAAACTGTAAACAATACTCAGGTATGAAAGATATTAACTATCAAAACTCATCCTTGTTCAATTACTCTTTTCTAAACTGATTAGATGAGAAATTAGCCACCTTGGTAAAATGACATCAACTCAATCGGGATCCTATTGATTCCCATGATTTAGTAAATCTAGCTGAACAAATTTCAAAACTATTAAAAGAAAAAAATAAGAAGAAGGCCTTCCAAATAATGAATTAACAATTACAGAAGCTTGGGACTAAAAGGCAGAAACCTCACACCATATAAGCCAGCCCCACAGGGAATACATTTCTAATACAAAACAAAAATAAAACCAGAAAGAAACAACAACAAGTAATTACAAAGATTATTAGACAAAGAACCCAACCAATCTTTCTTGGGAGAACCAACAATCTAAGCAACACATACCACAATGGGGGACTCCAAGGGAATTTTAGGGGAATTTTAGTTTTTCTTGTTACCCCAATTCTACTGCCAACAGCCGAACAACCTGATGGCTGTATCATCTTGATGGAACAACTTTTGAGCTTCCAAGCAGACCTGAGAGAAATGCCCCTACCTAATGCTGAGTTGATATAGTTTACAGATGGATTATATTTAAGGAATTCTGAAGGGATTTTTCAAGCAAGATACACCTTTGCTTCCCTCACTGAAATAATTGAATCAGGTTTGCTGCCTAGTACAACACGCTGAATTATATGCTCTTGAATGCACCTATATTTTGGCAGAAGGCAAAACAGTTAACACATATCCAGAAAGCAAGTATGCATTCAGGGTGGCCCATGACTTTGTGATATTATGGAAACAAAGAAGATTTCTTTTACTTTCTAAAGCCGAAAGATTAAAAAAACAAACAGTGATTATGTAATTGCTCTGCTGGATTCTATTCGGCAACCCAAAACTCAAGCTACCATAAACGTCACTAGTCACTCCAAGATAATCATGGAGGAAAGCAAAAGGAATCATTTTGCCAATTCAGCAGCAAAGGCCACAGTGCCAGCCATTCAGTTCTAGTGACTATGCCCATCATTCTGAATAAATCTGACCTAAAATTGACTCCAAGATTGCCTAAAGGAGGTCCAAATGTCAGTGGGACAAAATTGATGTAATTGGGTTAAAAAGGGCTACATTTATGACCAGAATATAAATCTATGTTTCAGGACCCTCAATAAGCTGGTATTCCCTGGTTCTTTACAGAAGTTTATGCCAGAGCTTATACATAATCTTACTCACTGGGGCCTAGACAAGATGGTCCAATGGTGAAAACAGTATTTCTGGAAACTCTCCACAAATGTAGCACAGTAAGTGTATCAAAATCGTTCTACTTGTCCAAAGTATAACTGAAGTAAACCAATACAGACCCCACCTGGGAATTTACCTCTGCCTTCAGGTCCTTTTGAAGTATAGCAAATAGATTTTATTCATCTTCCTCCATCATAAGGTTATAAATATGTGATAGCAATGATTTGCCAGTTCTCCCATTAGGTAGAAGCTTTTCCTTGCTGCCAAGCTACAGTCATGACAGTGGGCAAAATACTCCTAGAGAAAATCATTCCAACTTGGAGAATTTCAAAAGAACTACATAGTGATGTGGGAACTCAATTTACAGGACAAGTATTGAAGAATGTATGTAGCATTTGGCCAGTAATATAACATTTCGATTGTAAACACTATCCTCATTTTCGGGTTTAGTAAAATGCACAAATGGAACCATTAAGGCACAATTAACAAAGTTTATAGAGTCTTTTAACCTGTCAGGGCCTAAAACTACTTTACTTTTGCTTACCTTAAGAACTTCCCTCATAGGTAAACATAGACTGTCTCCTTTTGAAATAATCACTGGGTAACACATGTGCCTAGATGAAGGAATGTATGAACCTACTATGTTGAAATAAAATCTCTTAACATACAGTCAAGATATTATTAAGGTCCTAGCACATAATACTAACCTTGTTTCAGACTCCTTCCACAGCATGCTCCTGGGAAAGGAAGATATTTAACATTGTATTCTAAAACCATGTAACTTTGTATACTGGAAGAGACATCTGAAGAAAGATTTTCTCCAACCAAGATGAAAGGAACCCTAGCAGGTATTACTGATAAATCTTTGTGATACAAAATTAAAAGACGTTGATTCTTGGATTTATATATCTCATTTTTAAAAAAGATTCCAACACCTACAGTGGAGTGGATTGCTTCCACAATATCAGATACCTGATTGAAGTTTACTCAATGACAGCTCAACACCTTAAATCAGCCAACAGCTAACGTAAACAGCTTTCCCAAGACCCCAGACCAGGCCTGTATAATATGAATAATCCTTAAATTTACTATTTAGTGTTCATCATAATCATCATTTAATTGCACCTCAAGGTGGAATAGTTTCTGTTACTAATACTACTTTTATACTTAGATAAATGCATCACACCAGGTCCAACTTGAAACTGGTAAACTCATAAAGTTGGCAGAGAATCTCTTAAAGGTTGATCTAATTCTCCTCTGGATGGGTTCAATTTTAAATTTCCTAACCTCTTTAGTTGGCTCTGTTTTAAAATCGGGACCCTACTTCATTCAAGACTCCAAATTATACTTGTAATAATTATTGTAATGCTCACACTGTTTCTCTTGTTTAAGCTACTCTTATTAATCATAGCAAAATGTGTCAGCCAATGTACAACCAAGATCATGATCACTTAAGATATGACCAATATAGACTACAACAATCTGAGCCAGATGGCCAGAGAATATGATTGCTCTATCCATACCCTGATAAATATGGAATCCACCTATGGCCTTCTTTACTGTGTCTCAGTGCAAATTTCAAAGGACATTGCAATCTTTTGAACATGAGCACCTATTGTGTTTCTCTCTGATTACTATGAGATTCAGCTCATTAAATGACGGTTAGTTACCTTGATTGGCTGTATCAATCCTGGTACCATAAAGTCCCACTGAAGGACAAGATGGAACTGGGGCAGGGTGAACCCTCCAACCCCCCACCTTAACAAGGGATGGATCAAAGCGAAAATAAATTTCTTCAAATATTTAAATCATCAAAGTTGCAAAACAAGTCGATCAAAAGGGGGAAATGATATGAAAGGAAGGAAGATTTAAGAGGATTTTTATGTGAATGGCCTTTTAAGATGGATTTGCAGTGGTTTAGGGCCAGGTAGACATCTGCGAACTGACTGTAACTAAGGCCAGGTAGACATCTGCGAACTGACTTCTCACCCACCTTTTTCACAGAAAAAACACAGAATATAATTTATCCAAGACTCAACTGCTTGCTTAAACTAAAATCAAGTATCCTGTATAGCAATCATGCAAATCAACCAATCAGACAAAACTGGAACAAGAGGAACTAAGACAAATGGACTCGTATAGAATAACAATCTTGTGGGTTTTGCCTTAATAACCTTTACTGTAACTTTCATCTGGTGGAACACAGCTCAATTGTATGATTGAGTTTTTGTTCCCTGGCTGCAGTCCTCATACTCTCCTGAATAAAAATCATTTCTTTGTCATTTTGTTGTTCAGAAGCTTTATAAGTTGACGTATTACTAAAGCTAGGTATTTTAATAGCATGAAAATGTCATCCACAGCAAATCTTTGACTATTTTTGGAGGTAAATATTATGATTGGTTCACATAATACCAATGGAAAATCAAAAAATATAAACTGTGATTTTATTTGACTTTAAATTGAGAATGCAACTATTAAGATGTTTAAGGGGAAAAAGTAAATATATTCACCTCATTAAAATATACTTAGTGGTTTCATTCATTGTAGTGTTGTGCCACTTCTGTCACTGATCTTTAAGATTAAGGATACCCGAGTCATTAAAATGAAAATTTGTGAAAGAGCGCATTCCAAGAGAGTCTAAACAAAGTAGGAAATAACGTGTGATTCTAGATTAAAACCTTACATAATTAGAACTTGGACAATTTTGTAAGGATTTCTTCCATTTAATTAAAAATTAAACAAAACAATGACAATGCATGCTCCTTTAATATATGTGTGATCAGAATTAAAATGCTTGGTGTTGATATAAAATTGGGGTGTTATAGATGGTAGATTATTTATTTATAAGTATTTTTATAAGAAATTTAAGCATGATGATTGATGTACCGACAATATCTTAAGAATTTTTTTTTTCATATTAGGATAAAGAAGAAGGAACCTAGTGGGGACTTGGGTAAGTAAATTTACCTCTGTAGGCCTGAGGTGCCTTCCAGTTCAGGGGAACTGTATGAAATAATACTCTTGAATTTAGTAGTATAGCTCAAGATCAAAATTTTAAAAAAGTAAAACAGCAGAGCTGTTTACTCCAAGGACTCGGGTAATAAGCAAATAGTGTTTGTATTTTTCTTATTGCTAACCATTTTCTAAACCAAGAATAAAGAGTAAATATCATTCAGTGAGTTTCATCATGTTAATAGCAAGAATCAACCTAATCTTCTGAGCGTCCTGTACTGCTCCTGAGTACTCCTGTTCTCTAGTCACTAAACCATACTTTCTCTATCTCATCTCCTTGATCCTTGGTCCAAACAATAGTTTTTCACCTCTCTCTCCCTCAATCAGTCTAAAATATAATTGGGACATTGTAAACTCCTAAAATATTTAAGTATATGTATTTTTAAAACCATAGTAGTTTGTGCTTCCTGGAAGGCAAATTTCATGTTGCCTTATAGTTCTCATACAGATTTCAATGCATGCTTTTTCTTTCTAATTAAATGTCAACACCTCTTTGTTTCAAATAGCTTCTTTTGAACAATAAGTTACAGAACTTACTGCTAATTAGGAATGGTTGCAAAATGAATAAATCCTGGGAATGTAATGTACTGCATGGTGACTATGGTTAATAATGTTGTATATTTGAAAATTGATAAGAGAGTATATCTAAAAATTCTCACCACAGGAAAGAAAAATATTACTAATTATGTGTGGTGATAGAGGTTACCTACACAATGAGGTGATGATTTCAAAACAGATAAAAATATCAAATCATTATGTTGTACTCCTGAAACTAATATAATGTTATTTGTCAATTATATCTCAATGAGACAGCAACAACTACTTGCAAAAAATAAACAAAAAGGAATTAAAAGAATTATAAATAAGTATTATGGATATATGCTAACAAATTTAAAAACCTACATAAAATGGACAAATTAATAGAAAAACACAAATTACTGAAACTGGCTCAAGAAGAAAGATAAAATATATACAAAGCTATAACAAGTAAAGAGATTGAATTAATGATCAAAACTTCTTACAAATAAAAGCCCAGTACCAGATGACATCACTGGTGAATTCTATCCAATGTTTAAGGAAGAATTAACAGAAAGGAGTGACATAATCACATGGTGAAAAAGGTGTTTCTACCATCTTTCCTCCAAAGAAAACTGATTTTGACAAACATCTATGGATAAGAGAGCCTTTGTGGAAATCTGGGAGTAAAGTGGAGAAGTTCCAGCACACCAATGGAACGAAAAGATAATCTGAAAATGGATGCATTGAAGAGGGTAAGAGGAAAAGTTCTTGTTGGTAGGAATGTAAATTGATACAGCCACTATGGAGAACAATACGGAGGTTCCTTAAAAAACTAAAAATAGAACTATCATATGACCCAGCAATCCCACCACTGGGCATATACCCTGAGAAAACCATAATTCAAAAGGACACATGTACCCCAATGTTCATTGCAGCACTATTTACAATAGGCAGGACATGGAAGCAACCTAAGTGTCCATCGAGAGATGAATGGATAAAGAAGATGTGGCACATATATACAATGGAATATTATTCAGCCATAAAAAGAAACAAAATTGAGTTATTTGTAGTGAGGTGGATGGACCTAGAGTCTGTCATAGAGAGTGAAGTAAGTCAGAAAGAGAAAAATAAATATCGTATGCTAACACATATATATGGAATCTAAAATTAAAAAAAAAAATGGTTCTGATGAACCTAGGGGCAGGACAGGAATAAAGATGCAGATGCAGAGAATGGATTTGAGGACACGGGGAAGGGGAAGGGGAAGCTGGGATGAAGTGAGAGAGTAGCATTGACATAAACACACTACCAAATGTAAAATAGATAGCTAGTGGGAAGCAGCTGCATAGCACAGGGAGACCAGTTCAGTGCTTTGTGACCACCTAGAGGGGTTGGATAGGGAAGAAGGGAGGAAGAAACAAGAGGGAAGGCATATGGGGATATATGTACACATATAGCTGATTCACTTTGTTATACAGCAGAAACTAACACAACATTATAAAGGAATTATGCTCCAATAAAGATGTTAAAATAACAAAAAAAAGAGGAACTGTTCTACTTTACCTGCATATCCCTCCGCTAAGGCAGCACAGCTCAGTGCCAAGAGAGATATTTTTCTTGACTTCTACCACGAGGAAAGTAAGAAAATATGAGTGAGTGTCAGGCTTCTTCAGCAATGCAGGACACTCTCAAGTGATCCAGTGTTTTTTATTTATTTATTTATTTTTCCCCATCCGGAACACTGAGGTGCTGCTGTTTGATTGGGGTGGGAAGAAACTGGAAGAAGAGCAGCCAGGGTTCTCAGAAGGCGTCAATGGGACACATGTTTTGAAAACTCTGTAGTGAATAACACCAGGAAGCTTGCAAATGAAAGGCAGGGGGATGCCTTGTCTGTGAATTCCCCCACTGACCCAATGGAATACCCAATGATCCTCACATCTTTACCATGTGGCTAGCTCCATATATGCACCTCCAAGAGTAGTGAAAGTGAGGCTTTGTAGACAACTGGTGAGCTTGCACAGAAAGCTGGCCCAATTCTTCAGGACTGGGAGAAAGCACACAAAGTTGATCATTCACCACTGCCCTAGGGAAAGAAAAGGGGAGGATGCCAACTCTTGTCCTAGTTTGTAGACTCAAGAGAAGGTGTACAACCTTATGAATCCTCACCTCCCAATAGGAAACAAGAAGGGTTGAATAGGTGTGTCCATAGAAAAGTTCTGAGAAAGCCTCAGAATTCCTAATAGGGCTGATGGAATTTATTATTCTCTAGAAGCAAGCCTGTAAGAATGGATGAGGTGACTGCTTCTTCAAAAGCAAAGACACCAAAGCAAGACTTCAATGAATGTGAAAAATCAGGAAAAGAAAAGAAAAAAAATGTTACCATAAAAGGAACACAACAGTTGTCCAATAAACAAACCCAACGAAATGGAGATCTGTGATATAACCAATAAGAAAGTTCAAAGCAGTTGTTTTAAGAAAGCTCATTGAGCTACAAGAAAACACAGAAAATCTATTCAATGAAATCAGGAAAGCAATGCACAAACAAAATGAGAAGTTTAAAAGAGAGCTGGAAATCTTAAAAAAGAACCAAACAGAAATTCTGGAGCTGAAGAATACAATGAGTGAAATAAAATATGCAAAAGAGAACATCAATAGCAGACTTAATCTTTTAAAAAAAGAAAGGATCCATGAAATAGAAGATAGGTCATATAAATGATCTAGGCAGAGTGTTACCATGTCTTCTCCAGATTCTTGAACAGCAGTACCATAGAAATATTGCTCCCACAAGATTCTTAGGCAAGTAATAATTTTTATTGAAAGGATAGCTGTGCACAAGGGAGACAGAAGACGAAAGGGTGCCAACTCTTTGAGGACTTTCAAGGAAGAGGTTTTAAAGACAGTGTGAGGGAGAGGGTTGCAGGGTGCCTTATCAGCTTGTGTTCAATTCTCAGATTGGTTGGCATCAAAGTGAAGGTTTGAGCATCATCAACCTTCTGGTTTCTACAGGTCTGGGGTCTATGTGTTTGCAATCAGTTTTCATCTGCTAGGATCTGTTTCCTGAAAAACAAACGAACAACAACAAAAAAACTCAACAACTTAGGAGTGTGTGTCAGGCCTTTATATCTTTCAGGGAACTGGGAGTTTGGTAATTCTGCTATGTGGTGGATTTATAGTCTCACTTTCGTCCTTCAGAAACTATGTACATACCCCAGTGGAAGAGAGATAACCTTTTACTCCTGTGGGTCTCTGGTTATTGTCTCAAAGACCCAGGCTTTCAGGTGCCTTGTTTTACTGGGTTTTTTAGGCCTGTTTGCTCAAGGTCATTCTCCAGCCCTTTTCCAAGATGGCTACACTCATGTTTTCCTGTCTCATTTCCCCTCAGAATTCATGCCTCCTTATTCTTAAGGGGTTGCTGAATAGCAAGGGCCCATCTTCAGAAATTGCTTCAAAGCTGACTCAGGGCTGTTGTCCCTTCCTGATGGGAGGCATAATAGTCTCTAACTACCTGGCTTGGGTTAGGACAGGGCTGGACCATATTACAGGGCGCTTGAAATCTGCTGGGAGTTTTTCTACAGACCAGCCCATGATAGCAACTTTTGCAATTTGTTTACCCACACCTAAGAAGAAAGATGATTATGAGAGTCACTATGGTCAGGATGATAAGCTCCAATCCCAATGACATGGACTCCTGGGTGGGAAATATGCAACCAAACCACCAAAGTACCCTTTGCAAACATTGTCATATTCCTTAATCAAGCAAATTTTATGTTTTCCCCCTTGGTCTACTTAAGCTCGACCTTGTGGTATTTCGGAACAGATGTGTTCAGTACTTGTTCCATTTCTTGGTCTAATAACTTTAACTGTTCTTCTGACCACTGAGCCTCCATTAGACTGATTTCAAAATGTGGAGATTAACTGGTTTCTAAGAGCAGCTTGTCTTCCACATACAAGTTGTTAAAAGTCTTATTCACTTGCAACAAAGAAATTCTTTCAGTGTGCTGAGTGCTACATCAGATTCTTATCCTGTTGACATTAAAAGTTTTGTTTTTACAAGTAAAGTCAGATAGTACCACCTTTTCATTGAGCCTATCTTGCCAGCAGAACTTTCCCTTTCCCATATACTGTATACTGTTCTGTACAGAGTCTTTACTATGGGTCAGGTTAGAGTGTCCCCTGAGTCCCACTTAGTTTGAGGGCACAACCAAATATTGTTTTTCAGGGTGCAACTTAGCATTGAGACTGGCATCCAAGTTTGGTATTCAGTCTTTTTATCTAACAGAGACCAATGGTTCCCTATGAGTGTATGCATTGTTTTGAAATATAGTCCCTATTTCAACCAACTGTAGTACTTGGCATAGCTGCTTTTGACTAATTCTGGGAACTGAGGCAGTCAGGGCACACAGATGAAGGTTACAGTTGCCACTTATCCCATAGCTTTGGGGGACCATAAGTCTCCAAGATGAGCATCCTTGCCTTCTGCTCCCAGTATGGTGGACCACTGTTTTGGTGTCACTTCTGGTTCTATAGTTACATTGAGGTCATAAGGTTGCCACTGGCAGCTGCTAACTGATATTGTTTTGAGGACAGCTGGTGGTGACCTTAAGTTGGATATGGTTCAGAAATTCAAGTTCTCAGTAACGTAAGAATATGGAATGTGCCTGAAATCACATCCACAATGATCATCTGGCTCTATTTTGGATGCCTGAACCACAGTTACTCTATTTTGAGTTTTAAATGTATTTTTTCCCATAATGTTTAAAGCAGATGTACAGTGTATATTTGACATGTCACAAAACAGGCTGTCCTAGTTAACCAGAATAACTTTTCCATACTTTGATATGTGAAAATTTACTATATCATTTCTGCTTTTTGTTTGCAAATCTTTGAATAGAAAGCATTGATGAGCAAAATATTTGTCCCCCAGTGCCAGTGTGGTTGTTGCCTGCTCTGGGTCCATCACGCATAATATATATATTTACCTAATTATCCATGTTGGGGAAAAACAAATTAGACATAACAAGCAAGTACAGAGGTATGCCAATGGGGAAACATTTTATAGGCTATATATTTTATCAATTGTACCAAATTGCCACACAAACACTGTACATGTTCTTCAAGTAGTAGACTTACAGCAAGCAGTGATACATGTCATGGGTAGTTATACTCTGTGACAACTTCACTAGAGAATTTTCTTTTCATTCTGAACATTATGGTCAAAAGTATGGCTAGAAGTAAAATGCTAAGTTTCAGTTAAAATTGTTTAATTTCTTACCCAGTTCAGCAGTATGATTTGAACATTATCGGAAACCTGTACTTGTTAAAAAGTCTTTATGAATCTTCTTAAAGATGAAGCATTTTTACAAAGCATTAGAGTGAAATAATAACTGTCTATGAATGACAAAAGACTTAAAAGACATGGTTAAAGATCTGATTACATGCAACTGAAAAAGAAGATTAATTAAGTTGTTGTGGCATACAACATTTTAAGAAAATAACAGGAATTATGACTGATAACATTATACAGGACATATTCAAATTTAAGGAACATTGTATAATTTCTAGAACACCTACATTAATGACATTTACCCATACAATATAACCTAAGAATACTTATCATTATTTGACAATGTTTTCCATGTATTTAATTTGTCAAATAATCCTAATTAATGTAATATTTCTCTCTGAGGTGCATCAAGGGCCCTTTGAAACATCCCAAAGTTAGTTAGAGGTCAAAAGAACTTCATCTAAAATTTGATCCTTGGGAAGTTTGTCAGAAATATTAAGAATTTCAAAACACCTGGTCAAATAGTATCTTAGCTCACTGTGAAATAATACTTATTTAACCTAAGTGACAATAAAAGAGTTCGGAGGGAAATACAGAAAGTTACAATAGATCACTAGAGATGACTTTAAAAAGTAAAGAAATTTACAGTCTGTTATAAAAAGCAGTTCAGTATTCCAGGAAAAACTTTGTTCTCTTAACAGAGAGAGAAAACCAAACTCTAGTCTTTTTTTTTTTTTTTTTATCCTTACAACTTGACTAACTTTATTGCATATTACAAGCACTTTGATCTCTGTCCAGTACTTAAGTCTTAATTATCAGACTAATTGCACAGACGATGTTCATTTTCGATGGTAATCGTTTTGTGATTACCTTCTGTGTTCAATAACTGACTTATCCTTTTTTTTCTTCACACACACACACACTGTATTTTATTTTTACAAGAGATAAATAGACTGACACCAAGCATTGTACATGGATGACCACACCAAAAGCAACAATGATTGCAATTACCAAACATGAAACATACTCATACTATGTCATAATATTGACATTCAGTCCAGTAATCCTCCACTGTAACAGCTCCTTTACTTTGCAGTGAAAATTGATTTCTATATTCTTTGCCTCTGAGTCCTTGTGGGATTTTTTTTTCTTTTTTTAGTTCAGACAGAAAGTCACAAAAATTATACTCATTCTCATCAGTTCACTCAGTCCCATGTAATTAATTTTTGCTTCATCTTGATCTTTTGTTAGCACTTTTATGAGTTCATCAGTTTTTCATTAGAGTTCTGAAAAAGCTTATTCATTCAGTTCAGCAGTACAGTCAGTTACCAGAAACCTGTACTTGTCAGAGTCTTTTCCATGAATTTCTTGAAGATGAAAGCCTTTTATAGGAACATATTTGCAAAAGCATCAGAGTACACCCAGAACTGTCTGTAAATGACAAAAGACTTAAAAATGACCACTGTTAAAGATTTGATGAAAGTTCATAATAATGCAGTTGTAAAGAAAATTAGTTATTTTTGAGATATACATTTTAAAGTAATAACTAGGATTATTACTTATAACAGTATACCAGAACATATAAGATTTTTAGAAATTTCATGTAATGTCTGAAACATTTATATTAACATATTTCCATACATATTTCCATACAAATACAAATATAAGATTTTTAGAAATTTCATGTAATGTCTGAAACATTTATATTAACATATTTCCATACAAATAACCCAATGAAAGTTTAGTATTAGTTGTTTTGTTTGTTTGTTTTTTTATACTGCAGGTTCTTATTAGGCATCAATTTTATACACATCAGTGTATACATGTCAATCCCAATCGCCCAATTCAGCACACCACCATCCCCACCCCACCACAGTTTTCCCCCCTTGGTGTCCATATGTCCATTCTCTACATCTGTGTCTCAACTTCTGCCCTGCAAACCGGCTCATCTGTACCATTTTTCTAGGTTCCACATACATGCATTAATATACGATATTTGTTTTTCTCTTTCTGACTTACTTCACTCTGTATGACAGTCTCTAGATCCATCCACTTCTCAACAAATGAATCGATTTTGTTCCTTTTTATGGCTGAGTAATATTCCATTGTATATATGTACCACCACTTCTTTATCCATTCGTCTGTTGATGGGCATTTAGGTTGCTTCCATGACCTGGATATTGTAAATAGTGCTGCAATGAACATTCGGGTGCATGTGTCTTTTTGAATTACGGTTTTCTCTGGGTATATGCCCAGTAGTGGGATTGCTGGGTCATATGGTAATTCTATTTTTAGTTTTTTAAGGAACCTCCATATTGTTCTCCATAGTGGCTGTATTAATTTACATTCCCACCAACAGTGCAAGAGGGTTCCCTTTTCTCCACACCCTCTCCAGCATTTGTTGTTTGTAGATTTTCTGATGATGCCCATTCTAACAGGAGTGAGGTGATACCTCATTGTAGTTTTGATTTGCATTTCTCTAATAATTAGTGATGTTGAGCATCTTTTCATGTGCTTCGTGGCCGTCTGTAGGTCTTCTTTGGAGAAATGTCTATTTAGGTCTTCTGCCCATTTTTGGATTGGGGTGTTTGTTTCTTTAATATTGAGCTGAATGAGCTGTTTATATATTTTGGAGATTAATCCTTTGTCCATTGATTCGTTTGCAAATATTTTCTCCCATTCTGAGGGTTGTCTTTTCGTCCTGTTTATGGTTTCCTTTGCTGTGCAAAAGCTTTGAAGTTTCATTAGGTCCCATTTGTTTATTTTTGTTTTTATTTCCATTACTCTAGGAGGTGTATCAAAAAAGATCTTGCTGTGACTGATGTCAAAGAGTGTTCTTCCCATGATTTCCTCTAAGAGTTTTATAGTGTCCAGTCTTATATTTAGGTCTCTAATCCATTTTGAGTTTATTTTTGTGTATGGTGTTAGGGAGTATTCTAATTTCATTCTTTTACATGTAGCTGTCCAGTTTTCCCAGCACCACTTATTGAAGAGACTGTCTTTTCTCCATTGTTTATCTTTGCCTCCTTTGTCATAGATTAGTTGACCATAGGTGCGTGGGTTAATCTCTGGGCTTTCTATCTTGTTCCATTGATCTATGTTTCTGTTTTTGTGCCAGTACCATATTGTCTTGATTACTGTAGCTTTGTAGTAGAGCCTGAAGTCAGGGAGTCTGATTCCTCCAGCTCCATTTTTTTGCCTCAAGACTGCTTTGGCTATTCGGGGTCTTTTGTGTCTCCATACAAATTTTAAGATGATTTGTTCTAGCTCCGTAAAAAATGCCATTGGTAATTTGATAGGGATTGCATTGAATCTGTAGATTGCTTTGGGTAGTACACTCATTTTCACAATGTTGATTCTTCCAATCCAAGAACATGGTATATCTCTCCATCTGTTGGTATCATCTTTAATTTCTTTCATCAGTGTCTTATAGTTTTCTGCATACAGGACTTTTGTCTCCCTAGGTAGGTTTATTCCTAGGTATTTTATTCTTTTTGTTGCAATGGTAAATGGGAGTGTTTCCATAATTTCTCTTTCAGATTTTTCATCATTAGTGTATAGGAATGCAAGAGATTTCTGTGCATTAATTTTGTATCCTGCAATGTTACCATATTCATTAATTAGTTCTAGCAGTTTTCTGGTGGCAGTTTTAGGATTCTCTATGTATAGTATCATGTCATCTGCAAACAGTGACAGTTTTACTTCTTCTTTTCCAATTTGTATTCCTTTTATTTCTTTTTCTTCTCTGATTGCCGTGGCTAGGACTTCCAGAACTATGTTGAATAATAGTGGTGAGAGTGGACCTCCTTGTCTCGTTCCTGATCTTAGAGGAAATGCTTTCAGTTTTTCACCATTGAGAATGATGTTTGCTGTGGGTTTGTCATATATGGCCTTTATTATGTTGAGGTAGGTTCCCTCTATGCCCACTTTCTGGAGAGTTTTTATCATAAATGGGTGTTGAATTTTGTCAAAATCTTTTTCTGCATCTATTGAGATGATCATATGGGTTTTATTCTTCAATTTGTTAATAGGGTGTATCATATTGATTGATTTGCGTATATTGAAGAATCCTTGCATCCCTGGGATAAATCCCACTTGATCGTGGTGTATGATCCTTTTAATGTGTTGTTGGATTCTGTTTAGTAGTATTTTGTTGAGGATTTTTGCATCTATATTCATCAGTGATATTGGTCTGTAATTTTCTTTTTTTGTAGTATCTTTGCCTGGTTTTGGTATCAGGGTGATGGTGGCCTCATAGAATGAGTTTGGGAGTGTTCCTTCCTCTGCAATTTTTTGGAAGAGTTTGAGAAGGATAGGTGTTAGCTCTTCTCTAAATGTTGGATAGAATTCACCTGTGAAGCCATCTGGTCCTGGACTTTTGTTTGTTGGAAGATTTTTAATCACAGTTTCAATTTCATTACTTGTGATTGGTCTGTTCATATTTTCTGTTTCTTCCTGGTTCAGTCTTTGAAGGTTTTACCTTTCTAAGAATTTGTCCATTTCGTCCAGGTTGTCCATTTTATTGGCATAAAGTTGCTTGTAGTAGTCTCTTAGGATGCTTCGTATTTCTGTGGTGTCTGTTGTAACTTCTCCTTTTTCATTTCTGATTTTATTGATTTGAGTCCTCTCCCTCTTTTTCTTGATGAGTCTGGCTAATGGCTTATCAGTTTTGTTTATCTTCTCAAAGAACCAGCTTTTAGTTTTATTGATCTTTGCTATTGTTTTCTTTGTTTCTATTTCATTTATTTCTGCTCTGATCTTTATGATTTCTTTCCTTCTGCTAACTTTGGGTTTTGTTTGTTCTTCTTTCTCTAGTTCCTTTAGGTGTAAGGTGAGAATGTTTACTTGAGTATTTTCTTGTTTCTTTAGGTAGGCTTGTATAGCTATAAACTTCCCTCTTAGAACTGCTTTTGCTGGATCCCATAGGTTTTGGATCATCGTGTTTTCATTATCATTTGTCTCTAGTTATTTTTTGATTTCCTCTTTGATTTCTTCAGTGATCTCTTGGTTATTTACTAACATATTGTTTAGCCTCCATGTGTTTGTCTTTTTTACGTCTTTTTCCCTGTAATTCATTTCTAATCTCATAGCGTTGTGGTCAGAAAAGATGCTTGATATGATTTCAATTTTCTTAAATTTACTGAGGCTTGATTTGTGACCCAAGATGTGATCTATCCTGGAGAATGTTCCATGCGCACTTGAGAAGAACGTGTAATCTGATATTTTTGGATGGAATGTCCTATATATATCAATTAAATCTATCTGGTCTATTGTGTCATTTAAAGCTTCTGTTTCCTTATTTATTTTCATTTTGGATGATCTGTCCAATGGTGTACGTGAGGTGTTAAAGTCCCCCACTATGATTGTGTTACTGTCAATTTCCTCTTTTATAGCTGTTAGCAGTTGCCTTATGTATTGAGGTGCTCCTATGTTGGGTGCATATATATTTATAATTGTTATATCTTCTTCTTGGATTGATCCCTTGATCATTATGTAGTGTCCTTCCTTGTCTCTTGTAACATTCTTTATTTTAAAGTCTATTTTATCTGATATGAGTATAGCTACTCCAGCTTTCTTTTGATTTCCATTTGCATGGAATATCTTTTTCCATCCCCTCACTTTCAGTCTGTATGTGTCCCTAGGTCTAAAGTGGGTCTCCTGTAGACAGCATATATATGGGTCTTGTTTTTGTATCCATTCAGCCAGTCTATGTCTTTTGGTTGGGGCATTTAATCCATTCACGTTTAAGGTAATTATCAATATTTATGTTCCTATGACCATTTTCTTAATTGTTTTGGGTTTGTTTTTGTAGGTCCTTTTCTTCTCTTGTGTTTCCCACTTAGAGAAGTTCCTTTAGCATTTGTTGTAGAGCTGGTTTGGTGGTGCTGAATTCTCTTCGCTTTTGCTTGTCTGTAAAGCTTTTGATTTCTCCATCGAATCTGAATGAGATCTTTGCTGGGTAGAGTAATCTTGGTTGTAGGTTCTTCCCTTTCATCACTTTAAGTATATCATGCCACTCCCTTCTGGCTTGCAGAGTTTCTGCTGAGAAATCAGCTGTTAACCTTATGGGAGTTCCCTTGTATGTTATTTGTCGTTTTTCCCTTTCTGCTTTCAATAATTTTTCTTTGCCTTTAATTTTTGCCACTTTGATTACTATGTGTCTCGGCGTGTTTCTCCTTGGGTTTATTCTGTATGGGACTCTCTGCGCTTCCTGGACTTGGGTGGCTATTTCCTTTCCCATGTTAGGGAAGTTTTCGACTATAATCTCTTCAAATATTTTCTCTGGTCCTTTCTCTCTCTCTTCTCCTTCTGGGACCCCTATAATGCGAATGTTGTTGCGTTTAATGTTGTCCCAGAGGTCTCTTAGGCTGTCTTCATTTCTTTTCATTCTTTTTTCTTTAGTCTGTTCCACAGCAGTGAATTCCACCATTCTGTCTTCCAGGTCACTTATCCGTTCTTCTGCCTCAGTTATTCTGCTATTGATTCCTTCTAGTGTAGTTTTCATTTCAGTTATTGTATTGGTCATCTCTGTTTGTTTGTTCTTTAATTCTTCTAGGTCTTTGTTAATCATTTCTTGCATCTTCTCAATCTTTGCCTCCATTCTTATTCCGAGGTCTTGGATCATCTTCACTATCATTATTCTGAATTCTTTTTCTGGAAGGTTGCCTATCTCCACTTCATTTAGTTGTTTTTCTGGGTTTTTTTCTTGTTCCTTCATCTGGTACATAGCCCTCTGCCTTTTCATCTTGTCTATCTTTCTGTAACTGTGGTTTTTGGTCCACAGGCTGCAGGAGTTTAGTTTTTCTTGCTTCTGCTGTCTGCCCTCTGGTGTTGAGGCTATCTAAGAGGCTTGATGGGAGGCTCTGATGGTGGGTAGAGCTGACTGTTGCTGTGGCGGTCAGAGCTCAGTAAAACTTTAATCCACTTGACTGTTGATGGGTGGGGCTGGGTTCGCTCCCTTTTGGTTGTTTTGCCTGAGGCAACCCAACACTGGAGCCTACCTGGCCTCTTTGGTGGGGTTAATGGCAGACGCTGGGAGGGCTCATGCCAAGGAGCACTTCCCATAACCTCCACTGCCAGATTCCTTGTCCCCACAGTGAAACAGAGCCACCCCCCGCCTCTGCAGGAGACCCCCCAACACCAGCAGGTAGGTCTGGTTCAGTCTCCCCCAGGGTCACTGCTCCTTCCCCTGGGTCCCGATGCACACACTACTTTGTGTGTGCCCTCCAAGAGTGGGGTCTCGGTTTCTCTCAGTCCTCTCGAAGTCCTGCAATCAATTCCCACTAGGCTTCAAAGTCTGATTCTCTAGGAATTTCTCCTCCCGTTGCCGGACCCCCAGGTTGGGAAGCCTGATGTGGGGCTCAGAACCTTCATCCAGTGGGTGGACTTCTGTGGTATAAGTGTTCTCCAGTCTGTGAGTCACCCACCCAGCAGTTATGGGATTAGATTTTACTCTGATTGCTCCCCTCCTACCATCTCTCTGTGGCTTCTCCTCTGTCCTTGGACATGGGGTATCTTCCTTGGTGAAGTCCAGGGTCTTCCTGTCAATGATTGTCCAGCAGCCAGTTGTGATTCTGGTGCTCTCACAAGAGGGAGTGAGAGCACGTCCTTCTACTCCGCCATCTTGGTTAATCCTCCCAAACTCTATTCTTATACCAGCTTACTTTTAATAACAAAATTCATTTACTTAATTAAATTTAATCTAATCTTAGACAGTTTTGACTGTGCACAAAATTTTCTCAAGTTTCCTTTTTCATAAACCTTGCATCATTTTCTTTATCCACATTAGTTTGTACCTTATTTTCCCATATGGAAACAACCAGCTCTAGGACAAAATTATTCTCTCTCTCTTTTTTTTTTTCCCCTAAAGCAAAGATATCTCCATTCTTCATACATTCTATCACTGACAATATATATCCCACTTCAAAAAATAAAATGCTTCCCTTATTATTTTGGTGTTTAATTACATATATTATCATTATCATTTTTAACCCTTAAAAAAGCCTTAATCTCTAGTGAAAACTAGGAAGCAAGCAATATGAACTGTTTGTCATACCAGTATTTCCTGATTAGCAAACTTAAGAACATACTCTAAAAAATACATTTTTCATTGAATAATTTCTCTTTTTAATGTGGCACATATGTCTAATAAACCCAAACATCTTTAGCTTTTCTCTCATAAGAAGGGAAAAGTAAGTGAAATTAGACTTGTCTAGCAGCCAATGTTCCAGGATTTTGTCTCATTTAAAAATGATTTAGACCTTCAATGAATTCTCATTATTTAACTTAATTTAGCAAAACTCTAAATTTTCAAGTTACTAAGAATCTAAAAAAGCTAAAACATAATTATTCCCAAATACTTCACCTAAAAGCTTTTATTGCATTTATCTCTATTTGATTACTTATGACAATATAACCATACCAAGTTAATTTTCTTGCTGACAAATTTTGCAAAAGATATAATATGAAATTATTGTCTTTCAGTAAATCTAGATACAATGAAAGTACTATACTTAATATTGATGACTCTAAAGACATGTGTGTATTAATTAACAAACTTAAACTAACTTTAATACCAGATATTAATTTAATACTGAATATTCCCCAGATCACATGAACCAGAAATTTATTATGGTTGGTTTCTGTTGATTTTTAGAAATGTTTGATTAGTAAGTGCTTACTTTTATTTAAGCCAATTAAATAGAGTTCACTCACAAGTTGATTTTGTTAATACTATCCAAAGATAAAGACATATATTCATAATGTATACATAAACATACATACTTCCAGACAAAGGTCTCATAGCTTCATTTTAAAACTTATTCATGCATCAGGTATTTTAATACAAAACTTATTAATTTATAAATTTTATCCTATTTCCCTCTCTATAAGAAAACACTTATAATTGCATAATAGTACCATAGTTTAAAGATACATTAAGAGATCACTTTTCCCTAAATCTAGGGAGTATTATGGCCACATCGTATTGCAAAGGAAAATTATCTTTTTATATTTCATTGGCTTGTGACTGAAAGTGGTCCATTTCTGGAGAATTCACCCCAAGGAGCTGCATTTGAGAAACAAATTTGTTATCCATATCCAGCTCACTTACATTACAAATGAAACCATACATACAAAAAACAAAATTTAATTCTTGCAGGACAAAAACAAAGGGTTAAGTCCAACAAGTCCCTTAACTTTTTCAAACATGTCCCTCTTTTAAACAAAAAGCAACATGCAAATGGAAAAATAGGGAATCATGACTGTGTGTCGTGGCAATTCACCTGGCAAGTGCAAAACCACAAATAGCAGTTGGAATAAGTTAAATTTACTTACTTGAGTTTAAAAAAGGCCTCTTTCCCTTTTTTTCCTTTGTTTTGAAATTTTATTAGTTAACCCAATGCTGAAGTCTCAGGCAATGTCGGCTGTGTGTGTATTTTCAAGGCCATGGTAAGAGTCATAACTTCAAGCTTTCTCCTAGGCATATTTTTGTTCTCTCAGGGTCTGAAAAAAGTATTTTATCAAGCCAGCTTTTTCTAACTGCATATGTAAAAAGAACAAGTTCTAAATTTTTTTCTTTTTCCCCTCTGGAGTCTAAATAATATTGTGGCCATGTAGTGTTAAAAAAGCTTTCTTTATATTTCTTTATAGGAGTATAACTAAAGATCTTGCAGATTTCGTAAAATACATCCTAGGGACAAACTACAAAATGGAATAGAGCTCTCATTTCCCGTTGTTCTTTCACAGACCTGCTATTGCCAGAAACATACAGACCAGAACTAGATAAACCAGTTCTTAATGGCCTCTCAGGGTTGCTGTTCCTCACCATGATAATGGAAGATTTCCTACCTACTGTTTCAGACAGGGGTTACAGATGAGCCTCAGTCTTAACAGAGGATTTTCCCAATCACCACTCAGATGGTGCCAGATGGCAAAGGGACTCCACAGCCCAGAACGGAAAATCCAATTAAAGTGGCAATCTGCTCAAAACCAGGTGACCAAGTTCTGCAACTTTCCCCCTAAAAAAGAAAATTTCCAGTCAAGGCATCCCAGTAGAGAAGTATACCCTTGTGTCACTACAAGTGAGAATCCACCACTTACAAGAGACATCTCACAGATCAGAGCAGACCAGACCAGACCAGGACCAGAGCCCTGTTTCCTTCACCACAGAATTTAAAGTGCTGTAGGTTAGTTATGCCCAGTCACTGGCCAGCACTTGGGACAGTCCCTGAGACAAAAATGCTCAGGCAGCTGCTGGACAGAATCTGAGAGCTGCCTTTGGCAAGAGGCCAATGTCCTATGGGCAAGATGCTCAATTAACACAGAGACCAGGGTTGACTGTATTCCTCTATATTTCCTATCTCAATATATGGAGGCCTGAAAGTGGTCCCAAATTACTCTCCAATAGAGTTGCTCTAACAGACCCTAGGCCACTAAAGACTGCAAAGAGAGTACTCCTTTATCAGATCTTGAATTCCCTTCAATTTTTCAACAATATACACTTTAGCCCAGGTCCAGTCTCTGCTTACTACCATGTTATATCACTCAACCATCTTATAACATTCACACAGATGCCCAATTAAATGGACAAAGAGAAAAATCAGAGGAATCCATGGCTCAGAAAGTGTGTGTTCCCAGGTGGAGAGTAACCATAAAGAGCAGTGAGCTGAGAGGGGGCTGCAGCCTCTGTGGCTCCATCAACTTATGTCACAAAAGTCCTTTCCCCCAAAAAACCAACACCACTCAGAAAAATACCATTGAGATTCAAAGAGGTAATTAAAGCAAACATAATCCTCCATGGTGCATCACAACAACAGAGGCATGCATACGGAAAACAATTCCCACCTGCACCCAATCCAAGGGGATCAGTCTAGGATTTTCAGGTTTTGGCAGAGCAAACCAGACATCAACAGAACAGAAGGAGGATGTTTCCTTCTCAAGAGAAAGGGAGATAGAGAGAAAGGGAGATATAAAGGGAAAAGTTATGCTTGCCCATTGTAGATGAACAAAAACTGAGAGCCTCAACAGGGACTTACCAGCTTCAAGGATGCTGAAACAGAAGAGTTTCAGGTGGCTGCTTGTCCTATGCTATGAAAAGAAGCCTTCTCGTCCAAGACCCCTGGAGCTTGGGAACCCCCCCCCCAAAAAAGGGGTGTCCCAGCACAGCTGTCCCTCCAGACTGGCTTGCCAAGAAATGTTACCAGGCCTTCTCCAGATTCGTTTTTTTTTTTCAGCACACAAAAAATTTAATAACATTACTAATATGCTCTATCAACTACATGTTGAAATGATATTATTTTGGAAATATTTGATTAACTCATTGAATTTATTTTACCTGTTTCATTTTTTTTTTAATGAAGAAAGAAAATTTTATTCACCAAATGGGAAAATAAAAATTCCAATACTTTCCTAATCAAACACAAAAATTAATTCAAGATGAATCATGGCCTTACATGTAAAGGCCGATACAATTAAATCTTCTCCTTCTTTTTTTTTTTCTAAAATTTTTAGAAATTTCATGTAATGTCTGAAACATTTACATTAACATAATTCCATACAAATAACCCAATGAAAGTTTATTATTAGTTGTTTTGTTTGTTTTTTATACTGCAGGTTCTTATTAGTCATCAATTTTATACACATCAGTGTATACATGTCAATCCCAATCGCCTAATTCAGCACACCACCATCCCCACCCCACCACAGTTTTCCCCCCTTGATTTCCATATGTCTGTTCTCTACATCTGTGTCTCAACTTCTGCCCTGCAAACCGGCTCATCTGTACCATTTTTCTAGGTTCAACATACATGCATTAATATATGATATTTGTTTTTCTCTTTCTGACTTACTTCACTCTGTATGACAGTCTCTAGATCCATCTACGCCTCAACAAATGACCCAATTTCGCTCCTTTTTATGGCTGAGTAATATTCCATTGTATATATGTACCACCACTTCATTATCCATTCATCTGTCAATGGGCAGTTAGGTTGTTTCCATGACCTCCTATTGTAAATAGTGCTGCAATGAACATTGGGGTGCATGTGTCTTTTTGTCTTTTTATGGTTTTCTCTGGATATACGCCGAGGAGTGGGATTGCTGGATCATATGGTAAATCTATTTTTAGTTATTTAAGGAACCTCCATACTGTTCTCCATAGTGGCTGTATCAATTTACATTCCCACCAACAGTGCAAGAGGGTTCCCTTTTCTCCACACCCTCTCCAGCATTTGTTGTTTGTAGATTTTCTGATGATGTCCATTCTAACTGGTGTGAGGTGATACCTCACTGTAGTTTTGATTTGCATTTCTCTAATAATTAGTGATGGTTAGCAGCTTTTCATGTGCTTCTTGGCCATTTGTATGTCTTCTTTGGAGAAATGTCTATTTAGGTCTTCTGCCCATTTTTGGATTGGGGTGTTTGTTTCTTTCATATAGAGCTGCATGAGCTGTTTATATATTTTGGAGATTAATCTTTTGTCTGTTGATTCATTTGCAAATATTTTCTCCCATTCTGAGGGTTGTCTTTTCGTCTTGTTTATGGTTTCCTTTGCTGTGCAAAAGCTTTGAAGTTTCATTAGGTCCCATTTGTTTATTTTTGTTTTTATTTCCATTACTCTAGGAGGTGGATCAAAAAAGATCTTGCTGTGATTTCTGTCAAAGAGGGTTCTTCCTATCTTTTCCTCTAAGAGTTTTATAATGTCCGGTCTTACATTAGATCTCAAATCCATTTTGAGTTTATTTTTCTGTATGGTGTTAGGGAGTGTTCTAATTTCATTCTTTTACATGTAGCTGTCCAGTTTTCCCAGCACCACGTATTGAAGAGATTGTCTTTTCTCCATTGTATATCTTTGCCTCCTTTGTCATAGATAAGTTGGCCATACTTGCGTGGGTTTATCTCTGGGCTTTCTATCTTGTTCCATTGATCTATGTTTCTGTTTTTGTGCCAGTACCATATTGTCTTGATTACTGTAGCTTTGTAGTAGAGTCTGAAGTCAGGGAGTCTGATTCCTCCAGCTCCGTTTTTTTCCCTCAAGACTGCTTTGGCTATTCGGGGTCTTTGTGGCTCCATACAAATTTTAAGATGATTTGTTCTAGTTCCATAAAAAATGCCAATGGTAATTTGATAGGGATTGCATTGAATCTGTAGATTGCTTTGGGTAGTATAGTCATTTTCACAATACTGATTCTTCCAATCCAAGAACATGGTATATCTCTCCACCTGTTGGTATCATCTTTAATTTCTTTCATCAGTGTCTTATAGTTTTCTGCATACAGGTGTTTTGTCACCTTAGGTAGGTGTATTCCTTGGTATTTTATTCTTTTTGTTGCAATGGTAACTGGGAGTGTTTCCATAATTTCTCTTTCAGTTTTTTCATCATTAGTGTATAGGAATGCAAGAGATTTCTGTGCATTAACTTTATATACTGCAACTTTACCAAATTCATTGATTAGCTCTACTAGGTTTCTGGTGGCATTTTTAGGATTCTCTATGTATAGTATCATGTCATCTGCAAACAGTGACAGTTTTACTTCTTCTTTTCCAATTTGTATTCCTTTTATTTCTTTTTCTTCTCTGATTGCCATGGCTAGGACTTCCAAAACTATGTTGAATAATAGTGGTGAGAGTGGACCTCCTTGTCTCATTCCTGATCTTAGAGGAAATGTTTCCAGTTTTTCACCATTGAGAATGATGTTTGCTGTGGGTTTGTCATATATGGCCTTTATTATGTTGAGGTAGGTTCCCTCTATGCCCACTTTCTGGAGAGTTTTTTTCATAAATGCGTGTTGAATATTGTCAAAAGCTTTTCCTGCATTTATTGAGATGATCATATGGTTTGTATTCTTCAATTTGTTAATAGGGTGTATCACATTGATTGATTTGCGGATATTGAAGAATCCTTGCATCCCTGGGATAATTCCCACTTGATCGTGGTGTATGATCCTTTTAATGTGTTGTTGGATTCCGTTTGCTAGTATTTTGCTGAGGATTTTTGCATCTATATTCATCAGTGATATTGGTCTGTAATTTTCTTTTTTTGTAGTATCTTTGTCTGGTTTTGGTATCAGGGTGATGGTGGCCTCATAGAATGAGTTTGGGAGTGTTCCTTCCTCTGCAATTTTTTGGAAGAGTTTGAGAAGGATAGGTGTTAGCTCTTCTCTAAATGTTGGATAGAATTCACCTGTGAAGCCATCTGGTCCTGGACTTTTGTTTGTTGGAAGATTTTTAATCACAGTTTCAATTTCATTACTTGTGATTGGTCTGTTCATATTTTCTGTTTCTTCCTGGTTCAGTCTTTGAAGGTTTTACCTTTCTAAGAATTTGTCCATTTCGTCCAGGTTGTCCATTTTATTGGCATAAAGTTGCTTGTAGTAGTCTCTTAGGATGCTTCGTATTTCTGTGGTGTCTGTTGTAACTTCTCCTTTTTCATTTCTGATTTTATTGATTTGAGTCCTCTCCCTCTTTTTCTTGATGAGTCTGGCTAATGGCTTATCAGTTTTGTTTATCTTCTCAAAGAACCAGCTTTTAGTTTTATTGATCTTTGCTATTGTTTTCTTTGTTTCTATTTCATTTATTTCTGCTCTGATCTTTATGATTTCTTTCCTTCTGCTAACTTTGGGTTTTGTTTGTTCTTCTTTCTCTAGTTCCTTTAGGTGTAAGGTGAGAATGTTTACTTGAGTATTTTCTTGTTTCTTTAGGTAGGCTTGTATAGCTATAAACTTCCCTCTTAGAACTGCTTTTGCTGGATCCCATAGGTTTTGGATCATCGTGTTTTCATTATCATTTGTCTCTAGTTATTTTTTGATTTCCTCTTTGATTTCTTCAGTGATCTCTTGGTTATTTACTAACATATTGTTTAGCCTCCATGTGTTTGTGTTTTTTACGTTTTTTTCCTGTAATTCATTTCTAATCTCATAGTGTTGTGGTCAGAAAAGATGCTTGATATGATTTCAATTTTCTTAAACTTACTGAGGCTTGATTTGTGACCCAAGATGTGATCTATCCTGGAGAATGTTCTATGTGCACTTGAGAAGAAAGTGTAATCTACTCTTTTTGGATGGAGTGTCTATAAATATCAATTAAATCTATCTGGTCTATTGTGTCATTTAAAGCTTCTGTTTCCTTATTTATTTTTATTTTGGATGATCTGTCCATTGGTGTAAGTGAGGTGTTAAAGTCCCCCACTATTATTGTGTTACTGTCGATTTCCTCTTTTATAGCTGTTAACAGTTGCCTTATGTATTGAGGTGCTCCTATGTTGGGTGCATATATATTTATAATTGCTATATCTTCTTCTTGGATTGATCCCTTGATCATTACGTAGTGTCCTTCCTTGTCTCTTGTAACATTCTTTATTTTAAAGTCTATTTTATCTGATATGAGTATAGCTACTCCAGCTTTCTTTTGATTTCCATTTGCATGGAATATCTTTTTCCATCCACTCACTTTCAGTCTGTATGTGTCCCTAGGTCTGAAGTGGGTCTCTTGTAGACAGCAGGTATATGGGTCTTGTTTTTGTATCCAATCAGGGAGCCTGTGTCTTTTGGTTGGAGCATTTAATCCATTCACGTTTAAGGTAATTATCGATATGTATGGTCCTATGACCATTTTCTTAATTGTTTTGGGTTTGTTTTTGTAGGTTCTTTTCTTCTCTTGTGTTTCCCACTTAGAGAAGTTCCTTTAGCATTTGTTGTAGAGCTGGTTTGGTGGTGCTGAATTCTCTTCGCTTTTGCTTGTCTGTAAAGCTTTTGATTTCTCCATCGAATCTGAATGAGATCTTTGCTGGGTAGAGTAATCTTGGTTGTAGGTTCTTCCCTTTCATCACTTTAAGTATATCATGCCACTCCCTTCTGGCTTGTAGAGTTTCTGTTGAGAAATCAGCTGTTAACCTTAAGGGAGTTCCCTTGTATGTTATTTGTCGTTTTTCCCTTGCTGCTTTCAATAATTTTTCTTTGTCTTTAATTTTTGCCAATTTCATTACTATGTGTCTCGGCATGTTTCTCCTTGGGTTTATCCTGTATGGGACTCTCTGCGCTTCCTGGACTTGGGTGGCTATTTCCTTTCCCATGTTAGGGAAGTTTTCGACTATAATCTCTTCAAATACTTTCTCTGGTCCTTTCTCTCTCTCTTCACCTTCTGGGACCCTTATAATGCAAATGTTGTTGCGTTTAATGTTGTCCCAGAGGTCTCTTAAGCTGTCTTCATTTCTTTTCATTCTTTTTTTCTTTATTCTGTTCTGCAACAATGAATTCCACCATTCTGTCTTCCAGGTCACTTATCCGTTCTTCTGCCTCAGTTATTCTGCTATTGATTCCTTCTAGTGTAGTTTTCATTTCAGTTATTGTATTGGTCATCTCTGTTTGTTTGTTCTTTAATTCTTCTAGGTCTTTGTTAAACATTTCTTGCATCTTCTCGATCTTTGCCTCCATTCTTATTCCGAGGTCTTGGATCATCTTCACTATCATTATTCTGAATTCTTTTTCTGGAAGGTTGCCTATCTCCACTTCATTTAGTTGTTTTTCTGGGGTTTTATCTTGTTCCTTCATCTGGTACATAGCCCTCTGCCTTTTCATCTTGTCTATCTTTCTGTGAACGTGGTTTTTGGTCCACTGGCTGCAGGATTATAGATTTTCTTGCTTCTGCTGTCTGCCCTCTGGTGGTTGATGCTATCTAAGAGGCTTCATGGGAGGCTCTGGTGGTGGATAGAGCTGACTGTTGCTGTGGTGGTCAGAGCCCAGTAAAACTTTAATCCACTTGACTGTTGATGGGTGGGGCTGGGTTCCCTCCCTGTTGGTTGTTTTGCTTAAGGCAACCCACACTGGAGCCTACATGAGCTCTTTGGTGGGGCTAATGACAGACTCTGGGAGGGCTCATGGCAAGGAGTACTCCCCAGAACTTCTGCTGCCAGTGTCCTTGTCCCCACGGTGAAACAGAGCCATCCCCTGCCTCTGCAGGAGACCTTCCATCACTATCAGGTAGGTCTGGTTCAGTGTCCCCCAGGGTCACTGCTCCTTACCCTGGGTCCCGATGCACACACTATTTTGTGTGCACCCTCCAAGAGTGGGGTCTCTGTTTCTCCCAGTCCTGTCGAAGTCCTGCAATCAATTCCCACTAGCCTTCAAAGTCTGATTCTCTATGAATTCCTCCTTCCCTTGCTGGAACCCCAGGTTGGGAAGCCTGACGTGTGGCTCAGAACCTTCACTCCAGTGGGTGGACTTCTGTGGTATAAGTATTCACCAGTCTGTGAGTCACCCACCCACCAGTTATGGGATTTGATTTTTCTCTGATTGTGCCCCTCTTACCATCTCATTTTGGCTTCTCCTTTGTCTTTGGATGTGGGGTATTTTTTTGGTCAGTTCCAGTGTCTTCCTGTCGATGATTTTCCAGCAGCTAGTTGTGATTCTGGTGTTCTCTCAAGAGGAAGTGAGAGCCTAAGTCGTCTTTTTCATTTTTCCTTTGTACTTCATCTAGTTTCACTTGCTCGTAGGGGACCATGTGCAGAGGCCTTGCACCTGGCACTTGAGTGTGAAACGGCTGTGCCGACACCTCCGCTTGGGACCATGTGCAGGACTGCTGCACTTGACACTCAGTTCAAGATTTTCTTTTCCAGATTCTTGAACAGCAATACCATAGAAATAAATATTGTTCCCACAAGGTTTTTAGGCAAATACTTTTTATTGAAATGATAACTTGTGCACAAGGGAAAGAGAACGAGAAAGAGTGCCAACTCCTTGAAGACTTTCAGGGAAGTATTTTAAAGGCAGTGTGAGGGAGAAGGCTATAGGGTGTCTGAACAGTTTGTGCTCAATTCTCAGACTGGTTGGCATCAAAGTGAAGTTTTGAACATCATCAACTTTCTGGTTTCAACAGGTCTGATGTCTATGTGCTTGCAGTCAGGAGTTTTCATCTGCTGTGGGTCTGCTCCCTGCAAAAGAAACAAACAAACAAACAAAAAACACAACGTAGGAGTGTGTGTCAGGTGTTCATCTATATCTTTCAGGGAACTGGGAGTTTGGTGATTCTGCTATGTGGTGGATTTATAGTCCCACTTTTGTCCTTTGGAAACTATGTACATAAACCAAAGGAACAGAGATAATGTTTTACCCCTTTGGATCTTTGGTATTTTCTCAAACACCCAAGACTTCACGTGCTCTGCTTTGCTGAGTTTGTTAAGCTTGTTTGTTCAAGGTCATTACCTGGTCCTTTTCTAAGATGGCTACACTCCTGTCTTTCTGTCTCAAGAGGAGAACAAAGAAAAAAGAAAGAAAAAGAGTGAAGGAAACCTTTGTGAACTGTGGGATACCAATAAAGGAAGCATTATACACATTATTGGAGTTTCAGAAGGAGAAGAAAGGGGGAAAGGAGCAGAAAGCTTATTAAAAGAAATAATAGCTGAGAACATCCCGAGTTTAAGTGGAGATATGGTCATCCAAGTTCATGAATGAAGCTCCTAGATTTCCTAAAATAATTAACTCAAAATGGTATTCTCCACACAAGGATGGTGGCCACTGCAGCACTGGCAGCAGCATGAAACTGGTGACAACTCATATATCCTTCAGTGGGGAGTGTACGGATGAAGGATGTACTTCCATTTGACAGGACACTGTACAGAAGTTAGAACAAAGGGGCTGGATTTACATGTACTGACACGAATAAATCTCAGAAATAAAGTTGAGTGAAAAAGCAAGTTTCTGGGAGATATGTATGTGTGAAGTCATTTCTGTAACTCATAAAAACAAAAATCAGTACACTGTTGTATGAATATGTGAGAAAGAATGGGAGGGCAGGGAAGACGCCAATTTGTATGTGAGAAATACGTATGCTTCTTAAAAGTACAGGATGCAAAGGGGACTGCAACTGTATCTGTACCCTTCTATTAAAAAAAAAAGTAGATACAGGGCAGGAGAAGATGGCGGAAGAGTAAGACGCAGAGATCACCTTCCTTCCCACAGATACAGTAGAAATACATCTACACGTGGAACTGCTCCTACAGAACACCCACTGAACGCTGGCAGAAAACGTCAGACCTCCCAAAAGGCAAGAAACTCCCCTGGTACTTGGGTAGGGCAAAAGAAAAAAGAAATAACAGAGACAAAAGAATAGGGACGGCACTGGCACCAGTGGGAGGGAGCTGTGAAGGAGGAAAGATTTCCACGCACTAGGAAGCCCCTTCGTGGGCAGAGACTGCGGGTGGCAGAGGGGGGAACTTCGGAGCCCCGGAGGAGAGCACAGCCACAGGGGTGTGGAGGGCAAAGCGGAGAGATTCCCGCACGGAGGATCAGTGCCGACCAGCACTCAGCAGCCCGAGAGGCTTGTCTGCTCACCCGCCGGGGCGGGCGGGGCTGGGAGCTGAGGCTCAGCTTCCGTAGGATCACAGGGAGAGGACTGGGGTTGTCGGCGTGAACACAGCCTGAAGGGGTTAGCGCACCACAGCTGGCTGGGAGGGAGACCGGGAAAAAGTCTGCAGCTGCCGAAGAGGCAAGAGACTTTTTCCTGCCTCTTTGTTTCACGGCGCGCAAGGAGAGGGGATTCAGAGCGCTGCCTAAATGACCTCCAGAGACGGGCGCGAGCTGCGGCGATCAGCGCGGACCCCAGAGATGGGCGTGAGATGCTGGGGCTGCTGCTGCCACCTCCAAAAATCCTGTGTGCGAGCACAGGTCACTCTCCACACCTCCCCTCCCCGGAGCCTGTGCAGCCCGCCACTGCCAGGGTCCCGTGATCCAGGGACAACTTCCCCGGGAGAATGCACTGCGCGCCTCAGGCTGGTTCAACGTCACGCCGGCCTCTGCCGCCGCAGGCTCGCCCCACGTCCTCTGAACCCCTCCCTACCCGCGGCCTCGGTGAGCCAGAGCCCCCGAAGCAGCTGCTCCTTTAACCCCGTCCTGTCTGGGCGGGGAATAGACGCCCTCAGGCGACCTACACGCAGAGGCGGGTCCAAATCCAAAGCTGAACCCCAGGAGCTGTGCGAACAGAGAAGAGAAAGGGAAGTCTCTCCCAGCAGCCTCCAAAGCAGTGGATGAAAACTCCACAAACAACTTGATGTGCCTGCATCTGTTGAATAACTGAATAGACAACGAATCATCCCAAATTCAGGAGGTGGACTTTGGGAGCAGGATATATTAATTTTTCCACTTTTCCTTTTTTTGTGAGTGTATATGTATATGCTTCTGGGTGACATTTTGTCTGTATAGCTTTGCTTTATAATAGCTTTATTTTACTTCACTATATTATAGCCTCTTTCTTGCTTTCTTTCTATTTTTTCTCCCTTTTACTCTGAGCCGTGTGGACAAAAGGCTCTTGGTGCTCCAGCCAGGCATCAGGGCCGTGCCTCTGAGGTGGGAGAGCCAACTTCAGGACACTGGTCCACAAGAGACCTCCCAGCTCCACGTAATACCAAATGGCAAAAATCTCTCAGAGATCTCCATCTCAACATCAAGACCCAGCATCACTCAATGACCAGCAAGCTACAGTGCTGGACACCCTATACCAAACAACTAGCAAGACAGGAACACAGCCCCATCCATTAGCAGAGAGGTTGCCTAAAATCATAATAAGGCCACAGACACCCCAAAATACACCAGCAGACGTGGATGTGCCCACCAGAAAGACAAGATCCAGCCTCATCCACCAGAACTCAGGCACTAGTTCCCTCCACCAGGAAGCCTACACAACCCACTGAACCAACCTTAGCCACTGGGGACAGATACCAAAAACAACGGGAACTACGAACCTGCAGCCTGTGAAAAGGAGACCCCAAACACAGTAAGATAAGCAAAATGAGACGACAGAAAAACACACAGCAGATGAAGGAGCAGGGTCAAAACACACCAGACTTAACAAATGAAGAGGAAATAGGTAGTCTACCTGAAAAAGAATTCAGAATAATGATAGTAAGGATGATCCAAAATCTGGGAAATAGAATAGACAAAATGCAAGAAACATTTAACAAGGACGTAGAAGAACTAAAGAGGAACCAAGCAATGATGAAAAATACAATAAATGAAATTAAAAATACTCTAGATGGGATCAATAGCAGAATAACTGAGGCAGAAGAAAGGATAAGTGACCTGGAAGATAAAATGGTGGAAATAACTACTGCAGAGCAGGATAAAGAAAAAAGAATGAAAAGAACTGAGGACAGTCTCAGAGACCTCTGGGACAACATTAAACGCACCAACCTTTGAATTATAGGGGTCCCAGAAGAAGAAGAGAAAAAGAAAGGGACTGAGAAAATATTTGAAGAAATTATACTTGAAAACTTCCCTAATAAGGGAAAGGAAATAGTTAATCAAGTCTGGAAGCACAGAGAGTCCCATACAGGATAAACCCAAGGAGAAACATGCCAAGACACATATTAACCAAACTGTCAAAAATTAAATATAAGGAAAACATATTAAAAGCAGCAAGGGAAAAACAACAAATAACACACAAGGGAATCCCCATAAGGTTAACATCTGATCTCTCAGCAGAAACTCTGTAAGCCACAAGGGAGTGGCAGGATATACTTAAAGTGATGAAGGAGAAAAACCTACAACCAAGATTACTCTACCCAGCAAGGATCTCATTGATGTGATGGAGAAATTAAAACCTTTACAGACAAGCAAAAGCTGAGAGAGTTCAGCACCACCAAACCAGCTTTACAACAAATGCTAAAGGAACTTCTCTAGGCAAGAAACACAAGAGAAGGAAAACACCTACAATAACAAACCCAAAACATTTAAGAAAATGGGAATAGGAACATACATATCGATAATTACCTTGAATGTAAATGGATTAAATGCTCCCACCAAAAGACACAGGCTGGCTGAATGGATACAAAAAGAAGACCCATATATATGCTGTCTACAAGACACCCACTTCAGACCTAGAGACACATATAGACTGAAAGTGAGGGGATGGAAAAAGATATTCCATGCAAATGGAAATCAAAAGAAAGCTGGAGTAGCAATTCTCATATCAGACAAAATAGACTTTAAAAAAAAGACTACTAGAAGAGACAAAGAAGGACACTATATAATGATCAAGGGATCAATCCAAGAGGAAGGTATAACAATTGTAAATATTTATGCACCCAACATACGAGCACCTCAATACATAAGGCAAATACTAACAGCCATAAAAGGGGAAATCGACAGCAACACAATCATAGTAGGGGACTTTAACACCCCACTTTCACCAATGGACAGATCATCCAAAATGAAAACAAATAAAGAAACACAAGCTTTAAATGATACATTAAACAAGATGGACTTAATTGATATTTATAGGACATTCCACCCAAAAACAACAGAATACACATTTTTCTCAAGTGCTCATGGAACATTCTCCAGGATAGATCATATCTTGGGTCACAAATCAAGCCTTGGTAAATTTAAGAAAATTGAAATTGTATCAAGTATCTTTTCCGACCACAATGCTATGAGACTAGATATCAATTACAGGAAAAGATCTGTAAAAAATACAAACACATGGAGGCTATACAATACACTACTTAATAACGAAGTGATCACTGAAGAAATCAAAAAATACTTAGAAACAAATGACAATGGAGACACGACGACCCAAAACCTATGGGATGCAGCAAAAGAGGTTCTAAGAGGGAAGTTTATAGCAATACAAGCCTACATCAAGAAACAGGAAACATCTCGAATAAACAACCTAACCTTGCACCTAAAGCAATTAGAGAAAGAAGAACAAAAAAACCCCAAAGCCAGCAGAAGGAAAGAAATTATAAAGATCAGGTCAGAAATAAATGAAGAAGAAATGAAGGAAACAATAGCAAAAATCAATGAAACTAAAAGCTAGTTCTTTGAGAAGATAAACAAAATTGATAAACCATTAGCCAGACTCATCAAGAGAAAAAGGGAGAAGACTCAAACCAATAGAATTAGAAATGAAAAAGGAGAAGTAACCACTGACACTGCAGAAATACAAAAGATCATGAGAGATTACTACAAGCAACTCTATGCCAATAAAATGGACAACCTGGAAGAAATGGACAGATTCTTAGAAATGCACAAACTGCCGAGACTGAATCAGGAAGAAATAGAAAATATGAACAGACCAATCACAAGCACTGAAATTGAAAGTGTGATTAAAAACCTTCCAACAAACAAAAGCCCAGGACCAGATGGCTTCACAAGTGAATTCTATCAAACATTTAGAGAAGAGCTAACACCTATCCTTCTCAAACTCTTCCAAAATATTGCAGAGGGTGGAACACTCCCAAACTCATTCTATGAGGCCACCATCACCCTGATACCAAAACCAGACAAAGATGTCACAAAGAAAGAAAACTACAGGCCAATATCACTGATGAACATAGATGCAAAAATCCTCAACAAAATACTAGCAAACAGAATCCAACAGCACATTAAAAGGATCATACATTATGATCAAGTGGGGTTTATCCCAGGAATGCAAGGATTCTTCAATATACGCAAATCAATCAATGTGATACACCATATTAACAAATTGAAGGAGAAAAACCATATGATCATCTCAATAGATGCAGAGAAAGCTTTCGACAAAATTCAACACCCATTTATGATAAAAGCCCTGCAGAAAGTAGGCATAGAGGGAACTTTCCTCAACATAATAAAGGCCATATATGACAAACCCACAGCCAACATTGTCCTCAATGGTGAAAAACTGAAACCATTTCCACTAAGATCAGAAACAAGACAAGGTTGCCCACTCTTACCACTATTATTCAACATAGTTTTGGAAGTGTTAGCCACAGCAATCAGAGAAGACAAAGAAATAAAAGGAATCCAAATCGGAAAAGAAGAAGTAAAGCTGTCACTATTTGCATATGACGTGATACTATACATAGAGAATCCTAAAGATGCTACCAGAAAACTCTTAGAGCTAATCAATGAATTTGGTAAAGTAGCAGGATACAAAATTAATGCACAGAAATCTCTTGCATTTCTATACACTAATGATGAAAAATCTGAAAGTGAAATTAAGAAAACACTCCCATTTACCATTGCAACAAAAAGAATAAAATATCTAGGAATAAACCTACCTAAGGAGACAAAAGACCTGTATGCAGAAAAGTATAAGACACTGATGAAAGAAATTAAAGATGATACAAATAGATGGAGAGATATACCATGTTCCTGGATTGGAAGAATCAACATTGTGAAAATGACTATACTACCCAAAGCAATCTACAGATTCAATGCAATCCCTATCACACTACCACTGTCATTTTTCACAGAACTAGAACAAAAAATTTCACAATTTGTATGGAAACACAAAAGACCCCGAATAGCCAAAGCAATCTTGAGAACGAAAAATGGAGCTGGGGGAATCAGGCTCCCTGACTTCAGACTATATTACAAAGCTTCAGTAATCAAGACAGTTTGGTACTGGCACAGAAACAGAAATATAGATCAATGGAACAGGATAGAAAGCCCAGAGATAAACCCACGCACATATGGTCACCTTATCTTTGATAAAGGAAGCAAGCATATACAATGGAGAAAAGACAGCCTCTTCAATAAGTGTGCTTGGAAAATTGGAAAGATACATGTAAAATTATGAAATTAGAACACTCCCTGTCACCATGCACAAAAATAAACTCAAAATGGATTAAAGACCTAATTGTAAGGCCAGATACTATCAAACTCTTAGAGGAAAACATAGGCAGAACACTTTATGACATACATCACAGCAAGATTCTTTTTGACCCAGCGCCCAGAGAAATGGAAATAAGAACACAAATAAACAAATGGGACCTAATGAAACTTAAAAGCTTTTGCACAGCAAAGGAAACCATAAACAAGACCAAAAGACAACCCTCAGAATGGGAGAAAATATTTGCAAATGAAGCAACTGACAAAGGATTAATCTCCAAGATTTACAAGCAGCTCATGCAGCTCAATAACAAAAAAACGAACAACCCAATCCAAAAATGGGCAGAATACCTAAACAGACATTTCTCCAAAGAAGATATACAGATGGTCTACAGACACATGAAAGAATTCTCAACATCATTAATCATTAGAGAAATGCAAATCAAAAGTACAATGAGATATCATCTCACACCGGTCAGAATGGCCATCATCAAAAAATCTAGAAACAATAAATGCTGGAGAGGGTGTGGAGGAAAGGGAACACTCTTGCACTGTTGGTGGGAATGTAAATTGATACAGCCCCTATGGAGAACAGTATGGAGGTTCCTTAAAAAACTACAAATAGAACTACCATACGACCCAGCAATCCCACTACTGGGCATATACCCTGAGAAAACCATAGGTCAAAAAGAGTCATGTACCAAAATGTTCATTGCAGCTCTGTTTACATTAGCCAGGACATGGAAGCAACCTAATTGTCCATCGACAGATGAATGGATAAAGAAGATGTGGCTCATATATACAATGGAATATTACTCAGCCATAAAAAGAAATGAAATGGAGGTATTTGTATTGAGGTGGATGGAGTTAGAGTCTGTCATACAGAGTGAAGTAAGAAAGAGAAAAACAAATACAGTATGCTAACACATATATACGGAATCTAAGGGAAAAAAAAAAAGGCCATGAAGAACCTAGTGGCAAGACGGGAATAAAGACACAGATCTACTAGAGAATGGACTTGAGGATATGGGGAGGGGGTGGGATGAGATGTGACAGGGTAAGAGAATGTCATGGACATATATACACTACCAAATGTAAAATAGATAGCTAGTGGGAAGCAGCTGCATAGCACAGGGAGATCAGCTCGGTGCTTTGTGACCACCTAGAGGGGTGGGATGGGGAGGGTGGGAGGGAGGGAGATGCAAGAGGGAAGAGAAATGGGAACATATTGTATATGTATAACTGATTCACTTTGTTATAAAGCAGAAGCTAACACAGCATTGTAAGGCAATTATACTTCAATAAAGATGTTTAAAAAAAAAAAGTAAAGAAAACAATATAGGAACATGAAAAAATAAAGGAAATATGGCAAAATATTAATTCCTAAATTGTGGGTATGTTACTGTCATATTTTTCTGTGTGCATTTATTTCAAAATAAAAATAATTTTTTGAAAACCTCATTAAAATGCTTAAAGAACAACAAAAAATTATTATACAACACATATTATAATAAAGCTGTATAAGTTAAATAAGAGAAAAAAACAAGGGTCTTCATATACAAGAAAACCCTCATAAGGCTATTAGTGGGTTTCTTAGCAGAAACTTTGAAGGCCAGGAGAGTAAAATGATATATTCAAAGTGATAAAAGAAAGCAAAAACAAAAACTGACAACCAAGAATACTTTACCTGGCAAAGTTGTCCTTCAGTAATGAGGGAGAGATAAAGACTTTCCCAGACAAACCAAAGCTGAAGGAGTTCATCACTACTAGACCTGTCTCATAAGAAACGCTAAAAGGAGTTCTTTAAGCTGAAATGAAAGGGTGCTAATTAGTAACATGAAAACGTATGATATCAAACACACAGGTAAGATTTAAGTTATAAAGTCAAATTCAGGATATTTTAATATTGTGATACTGTGGTGTGTTAATCTTTTTCACTCTAGTATAAAGATTAAAGGACATAAGAATTACAAATAACTATAGCTACAATAATTTGTTAATGGTTATACAATATAATGACAGGTCAATTGTGGCACCAAAAACATAAAATATATGAGGGAGGAGTAAAAGGATAAACATTTTTAATGTGATTGAAGTTATGTTGTTATCATCTAAAAATTGAATATTATACCAATAAGACGTTTTATGTAAGCCTTATGGTGTTAACCACAAAGCAAAAACACACAGTAGAAAAAAATAAGAATGTTTGTAAACTTTATTTTTTCTGACATCAACAGTGACTAGTTTCCTTTTCTCCAGTGTGTAGTATGAAACTGAATGATGGAGAAATTCTTGTGAAAATATGCCCACAGGTATTTGCCATGTCATTTCAACTGATCTTACTATATATGTGAGCTCCATACATCCCACCATGAATAATGACTGAGACCCCTGACAGAATGATTTGGTTTGCTTGTTTACATGATTTTTTCCCCAAATGACACACTTTGTTTACATTGAACAAATGAAACTGAATTCACTTCACTTTACAGCTGTGTACATATAGATGCAAACGAGTCATACAGAAAGGTAAACCAATTAGATAGGAAATGACTTCTTGTCAATTACATATCTGCTATAATTGAAATATTTTGTCAAAATTTTAAAAAATGAATACAGGAAGATAAAATATATGTTCATTTAAAAAATGAATGGCAGGAAGATAAAATATATGTTCTGGGAGTTGATGTGACATAAAGAATATAATTAAAAGTTGTGTCATCTATCACTTTACTAATAAGAAAACTTGAAAAATCAATATTTCTTACATCCCCCAGTACACATTTTTAGTTTATTAACCCAGGCTAATATCAGAGCTAAAGAGAATCAGTGCCGAAAGAGTGTAATACCTACGTAAATAGTTTTGGATGACAAATTTAGCTTTTTTTTTTTTTTTATCTTGACCACATAAATCTTTAATGAGGTATAATTTTGTTAACAGTTGAAGTAACAACTTGTATAGGTATTTAATAGATGAATTATTTTAAACCTTAGCCGTTTAATACTTAACCTGTATTTTTGGCATGAATGATTTCCTTGTTCAGTGATAAATTCTCATTGCACTTCAGGATCAGCTTCCCCAGATGACTTTTTCTCTAAAATTTAAGGAAAATTTCCTAATAGAGGTCTTTTTCAACCTAATACTTATAAAGCTGTCATCTTCATTTGTATGCAGTTTGACTAGACCAAATAAAGAACAATTATAAAAACTTAATAAATTTTTGGAAAAGGAAGTTCCATTAACCAAAGTAATGTCTATTCTGAGCCCTGTAGCACACAAAGCCTCAGAAATATTAATAAGTGTGATCAATGAGTATTTAGATGATACCTTGACATTTTACTTTGTAGTAGTTTAACTCCCTTCAGGGAGCAAACGTAACTTCCAATATGCAAATCTGAAAGAAATGCCTTGTTTTTGGTAAGACTATTATTGAAGAAAGTCTAATATTCTGTCTAATAAGAATTTGTATAGAAAATAGCTACAAAAGATAAATAAGAAATGTATAAAATGATGCCACCTGAAATTCTTCAGTAGAAGACTGCACAAATTCATGATGTGAGCCAATTAAGACATCAATATATAAAAGAGGTAACACCAGTCTGAGGTAAGCACTAAAAGTTTAAAACTCCCAGGTACTTGAAAAATGTTTAGTTACCTGCTGTCATTGATATACATATACTTATGCTAATTTGTCTCTGTAAAAAAAGAGATTTATTGTAGTTAGATACAAAATGTGTAAACATAGTGTGCACTGATTAGTAAGAAAATAAAAAAATGAAGCTTAAAATTGTTAAGTCAGCCTTTTTAAAACACACACACACACACACACACACACACACACACACACACACACACACACACATATATATATATATATATCGCAAGAAGAAAGACCCACTGTCTTTGGATCAACTAAGGATTTCATTAGAAGAGGTATCAATTTCTTCTTTGGGATGTTGGCTACCAGACAGGGGTTTACAATGTCCATTCTCAGTAAGTCGCTGGGTATAAAACAAAATATAAGCTTGGACCTTGCATATTTCATCCATAGTGCACATGTTTAGCTTGGAATCATTGCAGTGTACTCAGAACCCTCCTTCGGAATTATAACGCTAGGCAGTGTAATGTCCTGAGCCAAATCCTTTCCCGTGGTGCATTACTACAGCAGGTAAGTAATGAATAAAACATTCTGGTCTGTGAGATTTCAGAGATTCCCTGCAGCAATAGGGGTCCATGTTTAAGATTTCTTCAAAGCCAACATGAACACCAATCTTCTCTCAATTATTATGACCTGACCACCTGAATCGTTTGAGATGTAGTCTGAGAACCTGAAGTAGGTGGAAAATCATAAGCTGTTTGGGGGTTTCTGTGAGTATAACTGGTTTTGAGGAAAACCTTCTATGCTTTGAATTACACTGGTCACATATATAGATTTTTCCTTCTGAAGCTTCAGTTTTTGTGAATTTGGCCAACATTTTAGTAACCAGACACGGCTGGGAAGTAGTATCTTTTCCATTGCATTGGTATCTTTCTGGAAATTCCAGTGACAAGTCCCAGAAGGGTGCTATGATATTTGATTTGTTTTCACATGCAAGACATGTAACCTGACTGAGAAGTTGTCTATGAAAAATGTTATTCACAACATTCATAAAGTGTTTGATAAGTTTCCTTTGAGAAGTGGGGATAAGAGATGGTATCCTGGTATCAGTTGTCTCTAGTTCATGCTGTATTTTATCCAAAAGCTCACAAATAATTTCTCGAGCATCTTGTTAGGCATAACCACGAAAATCAGGTATTAATCTCCATACTGAGGGTAGCATAGCAAATGGTGTGACCAAGGCCCACTTTCCAGACCACATAACTTGGAACAAAGTATGCAATTCATGACAGAGAGAAGTGTATTATGAACTTGGCTTCCTTGGCTGAATAAGTTCTATCTTTCTACTCTTTGATGCTCCACCACTTAGTCCTGATGATAAACTTGGATGTCTGGAGCAAACAGAGCCTGTTTCTTTTTCTTGGCATTCATTCATTTGATATACTGTATCTCTGACTGGAGGACGCCTTTAAGATGATCTTGTTTTATCACTAGCTGTCACAGCCAGCCATCTATTCAGATCAAGTTTGAAAAATATTGTCAAAAAATAAGTAAATGACTCAATACTTGAAGAACATAATTCATATAGCAAGTATTTCCAAAATTTCTCAATCCTGTTACACCAAGAGTTACAATTGGCGTTCATTTAATGGAGGAATCACTGGCAATTTTTAAAATTTTATTTTATTTATTTATTTTTTATCCAGCAGGTTCTTATTAGTTATCTATTCTATACATATTAGTGTATATATGTCAATCCCAATCTCCAAATTCATCCCACCACCACCACCACCACCCCCCTTGGTGTCCATACGTTTGTTCTCTACATCTGTGTCTCTATTTCTTTCTTGAAAACTGGTTCATCTGTACCATTTTTCTAGATTCCACATATATATATTAATATACAATATTTGTTTTTCTCTTTCTGACTTACTTCACTCTGTATGGCAGTTTCTAGGTCCGTCCACGTCTCTACAAATGACCCAATTTCATTCCTTTTTGTGGCTGAGCAATATTCCATTGTATATATGTACCACATCTTCTTTATCCATTTATCTGCTGATGGGCATCCAGGATGCTTCCATGACCTGGCTATTGTAAATATTGCTGCAATGAACATTGAGGTGCATGTCACTTGAATTTTTAATCTTACATCTTCTGAGGTGTATACTACTTCATCTTTTGCTGATGATGCTAAGGTTTGAAGTGGTACTTGAACAGGAACTATTTATCTTGTGGGGGACTGATCTAGACCTTGCAAATGTAAACTCTTTCTTGGAGACATACTTTCCAATCCTGCTTTAACTTGATACTCTAATTCTTGCAGTCTTTTTTTCACTTCTCTTTTTGCTATTTTTTCCTGAAATTGTTCTTCTTGCATTTTTCATCCAATGGGTGACTGTTAAAACAAGTTCAAAATATTTTACCCATTAGTATCCTTCTCCTGTGCCAAAGAGCAGTATATATCTGATATACGTTTTGAAGCAGAGAGTGTGCGCCATCCTGTAAGAAATAAGAATCATCACTTGTACCCATAGACTGTAAAATACTTCCACTACCAGTGTTGCAGTGATAATTTTGACTTTTGATTGCACTTAATGTACTTCATAGTAACTTCAATTCTCCAGTTGCATTATCATTAAAAACATAATCATCACAAAGGTAACAAAAAAAAAAAAAAACACATCTCATTCACCTCCAATGCAACAGGATGACTGCTTTCTTGAAAGTGCTTGAGTGCAGGTTCTTCAATATATCTTCCACAGACAACACAGGAACTGCTAACGCAAGCACAAATCAACTCAGTTGTATTGCAGTCCACACAATGCCATTTCTGAGTGTTGAGGATGGAATGGTCTTGAACAAGCCTCAACTGCCCAATGTGCTTGCACTTATCCGTTGTTAGCATTTAGTCTAGCTGAGAAATACATAATCCAAACAAGTCTCTGTTCACAACACCTGAAGCATCTGGAAAGATCCCGATCCAGAGCGGCCATCTTAGTGCTCTTCAGCGTGAAGCTGCAGCCGACCCTGCCTCCGTCCCCCCACTTCGGAGTGCCGGGAGGGGGCAGGCTGCTCTGCTCTGTGACTGTGGACGGATAGGTTGTCCACCTGAGGCTGGGAACCCACTTCTGGGCTCCAACTCCGCGTCGGTGCAGCATTAGCTTTTATATGAGTCTAAACGCACATGTTGTCACTTTTACATGGTAGCCGATGGCTTATCAACTATTTATAAGCTTTCACATATATGCTGAAGAGGAAGCAGTTCATTCTTTACCTGTGGCAGTTCAATACCTTTGCTGTAAACACCAAATGATTTATTTTTAGAAACTCATTTCTGAAGTCATTTTTCCCGTGGAACCTGTATGAATATTTGGACATTTTAGATTTAGGAAATGCTTTCATAAAAATTGGAAAAAAATAATAAAATGGCTGCATATGTACCCTCGTTACTTTGGTTACTCCAACGTGACTTGCCATACTCCCCTTTCTAATCTCTATCAGCTCTACTTACTCAGAGTAGCATTTTATACATGGGATTATGTTATAAACGCATTCCTTAAGTTAAAAATAACATTAAATGTATACATATATCCCCTCCCTCTTGGACCTCCCTCTCACCTCCCCCCCCCCCAAAAAAAAAACATTAAAAATGTTTAAAGTAACATTTGGTCAAAATTACTCTTGATTTTTTTTATGCTTCTTTTACATTGCCCATAGAAACACTGGGACAAATATTATTTTGGTATGCAATCCTGAAGAGTAACATATATGTGACTACATATACTTTATAAAGTATTAGATAGCAATTATGGTACATAAGAGGAAATACATATGTGTGCATAATTTAACAGTATTTTATTTAAATTAAATTATCATTTAAAGTTGAATTCATAGAAGTTAAATATAAGTATGATGGAATTCTAGATATACTCTCCTACAACTATTATTTTTTAATTCAGGCTACAGACCAAGAGCTACAAATCTAGTCTTAGACTGTAGAGGTAAATGAGGCAGAAAAGGAGTGGAGAAAGAGGTCATAATGCATTCACCAATTTCCTTTGTACAAATTATTTACCAGTACCTCAACTAAAGGATACATTTTTATAAATGTGCATGTGGGGAAGGGGGGGAAGGTGGTTACTTCTTTGTTTCTCCCCACATTGCCTAGCACGATGCTGGGCACTCACCAGGTCCTCAGTAAAGAAGTGTTTGGTTTATGTCTGTCTGCCACTGGCACAAAGTGCATTACAGTTACATTTATACACAGAATGACTGGTGAGTCAATATATATCCTATGTGGAGCCAAGCAGAAGGACAAGGTTACAGCAAGCTGTTAGTACACTGACAGGAGCAGTGAAGGTGATCATGAATGCCTGGGAGTGCTTGAGCAATATGCCAATAGTTAGTCTGTGAGGGGAAAGTAGTGTCAGTGGACTCAGAGGCAGGTCAGAGTCAAATGTTGAGTCAACACAGCAGGAGAGATTAAGTCTGAGCAAAAGCAAACACAAGAATCAGAGACAGGGAGGGTACATGCAGTGCAGGAATGAGGGCAATGTGCAATTGGGCATGACAAATCACATGACAGGAGCTTAATACTGCAGTTGCTTTCTAAAGCTTGAGGGGCTGTGCTACAAAACTCCTGTCTTCCAAACAAGTCACTGTAAAATATCCTGGGAAGTTAAGTGGTAACTGCTTTCCATGATGACATGGATTTTGGACTGGTTCATTGATGAATTCCCATAGGACATTACAGTGTCTGGGACATAGTAGGTATGTAATAAATATTTATCAAACGAATGAACGCAGAAACATCTGTAGTGAATCTGCTAAGGGCTGATACCTCAATAAGATGCATGTATTTTCTTTCTTGCATTCATTCAACCAACTAAATAAGCACCAAAAATAATGAATTTCTAATACACAGGAAACTGTGAGGAATACAGATATATACAAACTGCATAATTCCTATCCTCAAAGAATTTTCAGTACCATAGAAATTTTAAGACTTACACTAAAGATATAATAAATGTGAAAATGGTGAGGGATATAAACAAAATGAATTAGAAATTCATAGAAGTGATTAACTCTGGCAGCAGATTAAAGAGAATTTTATATCTACTGGGTGACATTCGAGTTAAATACTGAAGGAAAGGGAAGCTTGATGACAATAAATATAGGAAAAGGACAACTTAATTAGAAAGAAGGATCATCAGCAAATCACAGTAATGGGAAACTGCATGATTGAGAAACAGATAATCATCTAGTTTGCTTAGGAATATGACACATATTGAAAAGAGAATAGTGAGAGAAGAAGGAAAGGTAAAATGGGTAATTACTAGGGGGATTATCAAGCACCAGGCTAAGAAGTGTTAAACTGTACTATGAATATTTGAATGCTTTGGGTAAGGGAAGACATAGCCAGAGCTGTTCTTTAGAAAGATTAATCTGATATATAGGGTGGGCTGGAGAAAAGAGCTAGTAGAAGACAGAGTGTCATGTAGAAAACAATTACAATAGCCAAGAACAAACAAACATCAAAGTAGTGAGACTGGAGAGTGACATCAGCAACACGGTGGCATGAGACATTCCTCCTTTTTATCCCCCTTTTTAATCAATTAATTTAACATCCAGACATGAACAAGAGCAATTTTGTGGGGGTTTCCAGACATCACGCCTTTCTCTAAGGGACTCAAGAATAATCTTTCTCACAAGTGTGCCAGTACGAGATAGATAAACCCCCATATGGACTATGGAACCAGAGGAACCAATGAGACTGCCTGGACCACTCTTGCCCCTGTTAGGGAAGAATTGGGTGAGTGCTGAATCAGACAGGTACTCACCCACGAGACAGAACTTGCAGAAGTCCAATCCTTCTGAAGGGAGAATTCAGCACACTATTGGAAAACAAACACAACTAAAAAGAAAGATACAAGTTTGGTCACAGAGGAGGTGAGCTTGGTCACAGCAGAGGTAATAAGAGAAACATTCCAGGTGCTGCCCCACCTCCAAGAGGAGGCAAGTCTCCTGCAGGGAGAAAGGAGGGCAGGGAGAGAGGGCCTGACTACCCTAATCTGGGGGGAGGCAGTTGGAGAAACTAATTTTTCTTCACCAGCACCGAGAGTACTAAGGTGAGATCTCTGCCACTGGGGGGAGGAGATAAGTGAGAAAGAAGGAAGTTTAAAAATTCAAATGGCCTTGAAATGGTTGAACTCTACAGAAAGTTCCCCCACACTCCCACAGGCATAGGATTTCCCTATCATGTCAATGGGTGCACCAAATACACCAAGTGCTATATCCACACTTCCCTCCACTCTGCTGCTGATTCCCTGTACATGCTCCCAAGTGTGTCATGAGAGTGATCTCTAGTAGACAAGGAGCATGCTCAGAAAACGGGTCACAGTTGATAAGCAAGGGAGAAACCACTCACTTGTGCTACAGCACCACATTCTGGAATAAAAAAGAAAGATTTCTAATTACGATGCTGGTGAATCATAAGAACCAAAGAGAAAAAAAATTTAGTTAAACTGGCATCTGCTACTTCAAAAGTGAAAACAGAAATGTATAGCTACAAACAAAATGAAAAAAAAAAAAATCAAGGAAATATGGTATCACAAAAACAAAATGGCAATTCTCCACAACTGAACTCAAAGTCATGAAATATTGCAATCTAACTGATAAATAATTCAAAGTAACTGATATATGAAAAATGTCATGGATATTTTGATAGGGAATGCATTAAGTCTGTAGAGTGCTTTGAATAATATAGACATTTTAACAATATTAACTTTTCCAATCCAAGAACACAGGATAACTTTCCATTTCTTTGTATCATTTTCATATTTCTTCATCAAAGTTTTATAATTTCCAGAGTATAGGTTTTCACCCTTATGGTTAAGTTTATTCCTAGGTATTTTATTTTATTTTATTTTGATACAATTGTAAATGGTAATTTCATAATTTCTCTCTCTGATAGTTCATTGTTAGTTTTTAGAAAAGCAGATTTCTGTTTATTAATATTGTATCCTGTAATATTATAAAATTAATTTATTAGCTCTAATAGTTTTTAGGTAAAGACTTTAGGGTCTTATACATAGAGTATCACACCATCTATAAAATAGTGAGAGTTTTACTTCTGCCCTTCCAACTTGGATGTCTTTTGTTTCCTTTTCTTTTCTTATTGCTATGGCTAGGACTTCCAATATTATGTTAAATAGAAATGGCAAGAGTGGGCATCCTTGTCTTGTTCCTGATTTTAGAGGAAAAGCTTTCAGGTTTTCTTCATTAATTATGATGTTACTTGTGGGTTTGTTACAAAGGATCTTTATTATGTTGAGATATGTTCCCTCTATACAAAATTTGATAAGAGCTTTTATCATCAGCGGATGTTGAATTTTTTCAAATGCATTATTTGCAACTATTGAGATGATCAGTATTTTTTTATCTTCCTTTTGTTAATGTGGTGTATCACATTGATTGATTTCTCACTAGTGAAACATATTTGTATCCCTGGTATAAATCCCACTTGAGCATGATTTATTATCTTTAAAAATTATTGTTGAATTTCATTATCTAATGTTTTGTCAAGGGTTTTTGCTTCTATATTCATCAGAGATATTGGGCTGTAATTTTCTTTTTCTCTAGTTTTGTCTCTGGTTGTGATATCAGGGTAATTGTGACTTCATAGAATCAATTTGGGAGTGTTTCATCCGCTTCAAATTTTTGGAATAGTTTGAGAAGGATAAGTATTAATTCTCCTTAATATGTTTGGTAGAATTCTCCTATGAAGCCATCCTGCCCTGGACTTTTGTTTCCTGGGAGTGATTTTATTACACATTCATTTTCACTACTAGTGATCAGTCTGTTTATATTGTACATTTCTTCCTGATTTAGCATTGGAAGGTTGTATGATTTTTTTAATTTTTCCTTTACTTCTAGGTTGACCAGTTTATTGGCATATAACTGTTTGTAGTATTCTCTTATTTTTTTTTTTTTCTCTGTGGAATCTTTTATTATTTCTCCCTATCATTTCTTATTTTGTTTATTTGGGTCCTCTGTCTTTTATTCTTAATAATCCTGGCTAAAGTTTTATCAATTTAGTTCATGTTTTCAAAAATCATCTCTTGGTTTCATTGATCTTTTTTAATTATTTTTGGTCTCTATTTTATTTGTTTATTGTCTGATCTTTATTATTTCCAATCTTCTGTTGACTCTGGGCTTCATATGTTCTTGTTTTTCTAATTCCTTTATATGTAAAGTTAGGTTATTTATTTGAGATTTTTCTTGTTTCTAGAGGTAGGCCTGTGTCACTATAAATGCCCATCTTAGAAATGCTTTTGCTGCATCCCATAGATTTTGGAAAGTTGCATTTCCATTTTCATCTGTCTCAAGGTAACATCAGATTTTCTCTTTGATTTTTTTCATTGACCCATTTGTTTTTTTTTTTTTTAGTCCCCATGTGTTGTGCTTTTCCAGTTGTTTCTTCATATAATTGACCTCTAGTTTCATACCATTGTGGTCAGAACCCATGGCATTTTTCAGAGAGCTAGAACAAATAATTCTAAAAAATATGTGGAAATAAAGAAGACCCTGCATTGCCAAAGAAATCCTGAGGGGGAAAAAACAAAACAAAACAAAACAAAAAAAACAGAGGTACCACACTCCCTGAGTTCAGACTGAATTACAAAACCATAGTAATCAGAACAGCATGGTACTGACACAAAAACAGACATATAGGGCAATGGAACAGAAAATAGAGCCCAAAATAAACCCACACACTTATTGTCAATTAATCTATGACAAAGGAGCAAAATATACAATGAAGAAAAAAACAGTTTCTTCAATAAGTTGAGGGCTCAAATCAATAAAAATAGAAATGAAAAAGTAGATGTTAAAATGGACACCACAGAAATATAAAGGATAATGAGAGAATACTGCAAGAAACTATATGCCAATAAAATGGAAAACCTAGGAGAAATGGACACATTCTTAGAAAGGTACAATTCTCCCAAGATTGAAGCAAGAAGAAACAGAAAATATGAACAGACCAATCACAAGTATTAAAATTGAAAATGTGATTTAAAAATTCCCAACAAACTGAAGTCTAGGACCAATTGGCTTCATACACGATTTCTGTGAAACATTTAGAGAAGAGTTAATGCATATCCTTTTGAAACTATTCCAACAATTGCAAAGGAAGGAACACTCCCAAACTCATTCTATGAGGGCAACATCACCATGACACAAAAACCAGAAAAAGATATCTCAAAAACCAAAATTATATACCAATATCACTAATGAATATAGATGCAAAAATCCTCAACAAAATACTAGCAAACCAAATTCAACAATACATTAAAAGGATCATACACCATGATCAAGTGGGGTTTATCATAGGGATGCAAGAATTTTAAAATATCCATAAATCAATCAGTGTGATACACCACATCAACAAACTGAAGAATAAAAAATCATATGATCATCTCAATAGATGTAGACAAAGATTTTGACAAATTTCAACACCTATTTATGGCAGGAACTTTCCAGAAAATGGGCATAGTGGGAACATACCTCAACACAATAAAGGTCATATATGACAAACCTACAGCTAACATCATACTTAACAATGTCAAATGGAAAGCATTTCCTCTAATATCAGGAACAAGACAAGGATATCCACTATTGCCACTTTTGTTCAACATAGTTTAGGAAGTCTTAGCCATGGCATTCAGAGAAGAAAAAGAAATAAAGGGAATTTAAATTGGAAAAGAAGAAGTAAAACTGTAACTCTTTGCAGATGACATGATACTATACATAAAAAATCCTAAAGACCTACCAGAAAACTATCAGAGCTCATCAATGAATTCGGTAAAGTTGCATGACAAAAAATAAATACAGAGAAATCTGTTGCATTTCTATACACTAATAACAAAATATCAGAAAGAGACATTAAATAAGAATACCATTTACCATTACATCAAAAATAATAAAATACCTAGGAATAAATCTACCTGAGGAGGCAAAAGACCAGTACTCTGAAAACTATAAGATGTTGATGTAAGAAACTGAAGATGACATAAACAGATGGAAAGCCATACCATTTTCCTGGATTAGAAAAATCATTATTGTCAAAATGGCTATACTACCCATGGCAATCTACAGATTCAATGCAATTCCCATCAAATTATCAATGGCATTTTTCACAAAACTAGAAGAAAAAAATCTTAAAATTTGTATTGAGACACAAAAGACCCTGAATAGCCAAATCAATATTGAGAAAGAAAAATGGAGCTGGAGGAATCCGGCTGCCTGATTTCAGCCTATATTACAAAACTACAGTCATGAAAACAGTATGGCTTCAACATAAAAAAAGGCCATATATGAAAAACCCACAGAAAACATTATCTCAATGGTGAAAACTTGAAAACATTTCCTCTAAGATCAGGAACAAGACATGTCTGCTCTCTCTCACCACTATTATTCAATGTAGTTTTGGAAGTTGTAGCCACAGCAATCAGAGAAAAAAAAGAAATAAAAGGAATCCAAATTGGAAAAGAAGAAGCAATATTGTCACCTTTTGCAGTTGACATGATACTATAAGGGAAAATCCTAAAGATGCCACCAGAAAACACTTAGAGCTAATCAATGAATTTGGTAATGTAGCAGGATACAAAATTAATACACAGAAATGTCTTGCATTTCTATACATTAACAATGAAAGATAGGAAAGAGAAATTAAGAAAACAATCCCATTTACCATTGCAAATAAAAGAATAAAATACATAGGAATAAACCTACCTAAAGAGGCAAAAGACTTGTACTCCATAAACTATAAGACATTGATGAAAGAAATCAAAGACAACACAAACAGGTAGAGAGATATACCATGTTCTTGGATTGGAAGAATCGATATTGTGGAAATGCCTGTATTACACAAAGCAATCTACAGATTCATGGTAATCCCTTTCAAAGAGCCAATGGCATCTTTCACAGAACTATAACAAAAAAAGTTTTAATTTGTATGGAAACACAAAAGACCCTGAATAACAAAAGCAATCTTAAGAAAGAAAAATGGAGCTGGAGGAATAAGGCTCCATGACTTCAGATTATACTACAAAGCTACAGTAATGAAAAAAAGAATGGTACTGGCACAAAAACAGAAAGATATATCAATGGAACAGGATAGAAAGCCCAGAGATAAACCCACAAACCTATGGCCGCCTAATCTATGACAAAGGTGGCAAGAATATACAATGGAGAATACAGAGCCTTTTCAATAAGTGGTGTTGGGAAAACTGGAGAGCTACATGTAAATGAATGAAATTAGAACCTCCGTGACACCATACACAAAAATAAATTCAAAATGGATAAAAGACCTAAATGTCAGGCCAGACAAAATAAAACTCTTAGTGGAAAACATAGGCAGAACACTCTTTGACATAAACTGCAGCAAGATCTTTTCTTGATCCACCTCCTAGAGTAACAAAAATAAAAAAATAAATAAACAAATGGGACCTAATTAAACTTAAAAGCTTTTGCACAGCAAAGGAAACCATAAACAAGACCAAAAGACAACCCTCAGAATGGGAGAAAATATTTGCCAACAAATCAATGGACAAGGCACTAATCTCCAAAACATACAGTTCATGCAGCTCAATATCAAAAAAGCAAACAAGAGGTGGGGAGAGAAGATGGCGGAAGAGTAAGACGCGGAGATCACCTTCCTTCCCACAGATACAGTAGAAATACATCTACACGTGGAACTGCTCCTACAGAACACCCACTGAACGCTGGCAGAAAACGTCAGACCTCCCAAAAGGCAAGAAACTCCCCCCGTACTTGGGTAGGGCAAAAGAAAAAAGAAATAACAGAGACAAAAGAATAGGGACGGCACCTGCACCAGTGGGAGGGAGCTGTGAAGGAGGAAAGATTTCCACGCACTAGGAGCCCCTTTGCGGGCAGAGACTGCGGGTGGCAGAGGCGGGAAGCTTCGGAGCCACGGAGGAGAGCGCAGCCACAGGGGTGCGGAGGGCAAAGCGGAGAGATTCCCGCACTTCCCGCACGGAGGCTCGGCGCTGACCAGCACTCACCAGCCTGAGAGGCTTGTCTGCTCAGCCGCCGGGGCGGGCGGGGCTGGGAGCTGAGGCTCGGGCTTCGGTCGCAGGGAGAGGACTGGGGTTGGCGGCGTGAACACAGCCTGAAGGGGTTAGCGCACCACAGCTAGCCGGGAGGGAGTCCGGGAAAAAGTCTGCAGCTGCCGAAGAGGCAAGAGACTTTTTCTTCCCTGTTTCCTGGTGCGCGAGGAGAGGGGATACAGAGCGCCGCCTAAACGAACTTCAGAGACGGGCGCGAGCCGCAGCTAACAGCGCGGATCCCATAGCAACAGGGGCGCAGAGGGAAAAACGGAGAGACTCCCGCACAGAGGCTCGGCGCCAAGCAGCGCTCACCAGCCCGAGAGGCTTGTCTGCTCCCCCGCCGGGGCGGGCGGGGCTGGGAGCGGAGGCTCGGGCTTCGGTCGGATCGCAGGGAGAGGACTGGGGTTGGCGGCGTGAACACAGCCTGAAGGGGTTAGCGCACCACAGCTGGCTGAGAGGGAGACCGGGAAAAAGTCTGCAGCTGCCGAAGAGGCAAGAGACTTTTTCTTGCCTCTTTGTTTCGCGGCGCGCAAGGAGAGGGGATTCAGAGCGCCGCCTAAACGAACTCCAGAAACTGGCGCGAGCCGCGGCTATCAGCGCGGACCCCAGAGACGGGCGTGAGACGCTGGGGCTGCTGCTGCCGCCTCCAAGAAGCCTGTGTGCGAGCACAGGTCACTCTCCACACCGCCCCTCCCGGGAGCCCGTGCAGCCCGCCACTGCCAGGGTCCCGTGATCCAGGGACAACATCCCCCGGGAGAACGCACTGCGCGCCTCAGGCTGCTGCAACGTCACGCCGGCCTCTGACGCCGCAGGCTCGCCCCGCCTCCTCTGTACCCCTCCCTCCCCGCGGCCTGGGTGAGCCAGAGCCCCCGAAGCAGCTGCTCCTTTAACCCCGTCCTGTCTGGGCGGGGAACAGACGCCCTCAGGCGACCTACACGCAGAGGCGGGTCCAAATCCAAAGCTGATCCCCAGGAGCTGTGCGAACAGAGAAGAGGAGGGGAAATCTGTCCCAGCAGCCTCAGAAGAAGCGGATTAAAACTCCACAAACAACTTGATGTGCCTGCATCTGTTGAATACCTGAATAGACAACGAATCATCCCAAATTCAGGAGGTGGACTTTGGGAGCAGGATATATTAATTTTTCCCCTTTTCCTTTTTTTTTGTGAGTGTATATGTATATGCTTCTGGGGGAGATTTTGTCTGTATAGCTTTGCTTTACAATAGCTTTATTTTACTTCACTATATTATAGCTTCTTTCTTTCTTTTCTTTCTTTCTTTCTTTCTTTCTTTCTTTCTTTCTTTCTTTCCTTCCTTCCTTCCTTCCTCCTTCCTTCCTTCCTTCCTTCCTTCCTTTCTTTCTTTCTTTCTATTTTTTCTCCCTTTTACTCTGAGCCGTGTGGACGAAAGGCTCTTGGTGCTTCAGCCAGGCATCAGGGCCGTACCTCGGAGGTGGGAGAGCCAACTTCAGGACACTGATCCACAAGAGACCTCCCAGCTCCACGTAATACCAAACGGCAAAAATCTCTCAGAGATCTCCATCTCAACATCAAGACCCAGCATCACTCAATGACCAGCAAGCTACAGGGCTGAACATCCTATGCCAAACAACTAGCAAGACAGGAACACAGCCTCATCCATTAGCAGAGAGGCTGCCTAAAATCATAATAAGGCCACAGACACCCCAAAATACACCACCATACGTGGACTTGCCCACCAGAAAGACAAGATCCAGCCTCATCCACCAGAGCTCAGGCACTAGTTCCCTCCACCAGGAAGCCTACACAACCCACTGAACCAACCTTAGCCACTGGGGACAGATACCAAAAACAACGGGAACTACAAACCTGCAACCTGTGATAAGGAGACCCCAAACACAGTAAGATAAGCAAAATGAGACGACAGAAAAACACACAGCAGATGAAGGAGCAGGGTCAAAACACACTAGACTTAACAAATGAAGAGGAAATAGGTAGTCTACCTGAAAAAGAATTCAGAATAATGATAGTAAGGATGATCCAAAATCTTGGAAATAGAATAGACAAAATGCAAGAAGCATTTAACAAGGACGTAGAAGAACTAAAGAGGAATCAAGCAATGATGAAAAACACAATAAATGAAATTAAAAATACTCTAGATGGGATCAATAGCAGAATAACTGAGGCAGAAGAAAGGATAAGTGACCTGGAAGATAAAATGGTGGAAATAACTACTGCAGAGCAGGATAAAGAAAAAAGAATGAAAAGAACTGAGGACAGTCTCAGAGACCTCTGGGACAGCATTAAACGCACCAACATTCGAATTATAGGGGTCCCAGAAGAAGAAGAGAAAAAGAAAGGGACTGAGAAAATATTTGAAGAGATTATAGTTGAAAACTTCCCTAATATGGGAAAGGAAATAGTTAATCAAGTCCTGGAAGCACAGAGAGTCCCATACAGGATAAACCCAAGGAGAAACACGCCAAGACACATATTAATCAAACTGTCAAAAATTAAATATAAGGAAAACATATTAAAGGCAGCAAGGGAAAAAAAACAAATAACACACAAGGGAATCCCCATAAGGTTAACATCTGATCTTTCAGCAGAAACTCTGCAAGCCAGAAGGGAGTGGCAGGATATACTTAAAGTCATGAAGGAGAAGAACCTACAACCAAGACTACTCTACCCAGCAAGGATCTCATTCAAATGTGATGGAGAAATTAAAACCTTTACAGACAAGCAAAAGCTGAGAGAGTTCAGCACTACCAAACCAGCTTTACAACAAATGCTAAAGGAACTTCTCTAGGCAAGAAACACAAGAGAAGGAAAACACCTACAATAACAAACCCAAAACATTTAAGAAAATGGGAATAGGAACATACATATCGATAATTACCTTGAATGTAAATGGATTAAATGCTCCCACCAAAAGACACAGGCTGGCTGAATGGATACAAAAACAAGACCCATATATATGCTGTCTACAAGAGACCCACTTCAGACCTAGAGACACATACAGACTGAAAGTGAGGGGATGGAAAAAGATATTCCATGCAAATGGAAATCAAAAGAAAGCTGGAGTAGCAATTCTCATATCAGACAAAATAGACTTTAAAATAAAGACTATTACAAGAGACAAAGAAGGACACTATATAATGATCAAGGGATCGATCCAAGAGGAAGGTATAACAATTGTAAATATTTATGCACCCAACATAGGAGCACCTCAATACATAAGGCAAGTACTAACAGCCATAAAAGGGGAAATCGACAGCAACACAATCATAGTAGGGGACTTTAACACCCCACTTTCACCAATGGACAGATCATCCAAAATGAAAATAAATAAGGAAACACAAGCTTTAAATGATACATTAAACAAGATGGACTTAATTGATATTTATAGGACATTCCACCCAAAAACAACAGAATACACATTTTTCTCAAGTGCTCATGGAACATTCTCCAGGATAGATCATATCTTGGGTCACAAATCAAACCTTGGTAAATTTAAGAAAATTGAAATCGTATCAAGTATCTTTTCCGACCACAACGCTATGAGACTAGATATCAATTACAGGAAAAGATCTGTAAAAAATACAAACACATGGAGGCTACACAATACATTACTTAATAATGAAGTGATTACTGAAGAAATCAAAGGGGAAATCAAAAAATACCTAGAAATAAATGACAATGGAGATACGACGACCCAAAACCTATGGGACGCAGCAAAAGCAGTGCTAAGAGGGAAGTTTATAGCAATACAAGCCTACCTCAAGAAACAGGAAACATCTCGAATAAACAACCTAACCTTGCACCTAAAGCAATTAGAGAAAGAAGAACAAAAAAACCCCAAAGCCAGCAGAAGGAAAGAAATTATAAAGATCAAGTCAGAAATAAATGAAAAAGAAATGAAGGAAACAATAGCAAAAATCAATGAAACTAAAAGCTGGTTCTTTGAGAAGATAAACAAAATTGATAAACCATTAGCCAGACTCATCAAGAGAAAAAGGGAGAAGACTCAGATCAATAGAATTAGAAATGAAAAAGGAGAAATAACCACTGACACTGCAGAAATACAAAAGATCATGAGAGATTACTACAAGCAACTCTATGCCAATAAAATGGACAACCTGGAAGAAATGGACAGATTCTTAGAAATGCACAAACTGCCGAGACTGAACCAGGAAGAAATAGAAAATATGAACAGACCAATCACAAGCACTGAAATTGAAACTGTGATTAAAAACCTTCCAACAAACAAAAGCCCAGGACCAGATGGCTTCACAGGTGAATTCTATCAAACATTTAGAGAAGAGCTAACACCTGTCCTTCTCAAACTCTTCCAAAATATTGCAGAGGGAGGAACACTCCCAAACTCATTCTACGAGGCCACCATCACCCTGATACCAAAACCAGACAAAGATGTCACAAAGAAAGAAAACTACAGGCCAATATCACTGATGAACATAGATGCAAAAATCCTCAACAAAATACTCGCAAACAGAATCCAACAGCACATTAAAAGGATCATACACCATGATCAAGTGGGGTTTATCCCAGGAATGCAAGGATTCTTCAATATACGCAAATCAATCAATGTGATACACCATATTAACAAATTGAAGGAGAAAAACCATATGATCATCTCAATAGATGCAGAGAAAGCTTTCGACAAAATTCAACACCCATTTATGATAAAAGCCCTGCAGAAAGTAGGCATAGAGGGAACTTTCCTCAACATAATAAAGGCCATATATGACAAACCCACAGCCAACATTGTCCTCAATGGTGAAAAACTGAAACCATTTCCACTAAGATCAGGAACAAGACAAGGTTGCCCACTCTCACCACTATTATTCAACATAGTTTTGGAAGTGTTAGCCACAGCAATCAGAGAAGACAAAGAAATAAAAGGAATCCAAATCGGAAAAGAAGAAGTAAAGCTGTCACTATTTGCAGATGACATGATACTATACATAGAGAATCCTAAAGAGGCTACCAGAAAACTCCTAGAGCTAATCAATGAATTTGGTAAAGTAGCAGGATACAAAATTAATGCACAGAAATCGCTTGCATTTCTATACACTAATGACGAAAAATCTGAAAGTGAAATTAAGAAAACACTCCCGTTTACCATTGCAACAAAAAGAATAAGATATCTAGGAATAAACCTACCTAAGGAGACAAAAGACCTGTATGCAGAAAATTATAAGACACTGATGAAAGAAATTAAAGATGATACAAATAGATGGAGAGATATACCATGTTCCTGGATTGGAAGAATCAACATTGTGAAAATGACTCTACTACCCAAAGCAATCTACAGATTCAATGCAATCCCTATCAAACTACCACTGGCATTTTTCACAGAACTAGAACAAAAAATTTCACAATTTGTATGGAAACACAAAAGACCCCGAATAGCCAAAGCAATCTTGAGAACGAAAAATGGAGCTGGGGGAATCAGGCTCCCTGACTTCAGACTATACTACAAAGCTTCAGTAATCAAGACAGTTTGGTACTGGCACAAAAACAGAAATATTGATCAATGGAACAGGATAGAAAGCCCAGAGATAAACCCACACACATATGGTCACCTTATCTTTGATAAAGGAGGCAAGCATATACAGTGGAGAAAAGACAGCCTCTTCAATAAGTGGTGCTGGGAAAACTGGACAGGTACATGTAAAAGTATGAAATTAGAACACTCCCTGACACCATGCACAAAAATAAACTCCAAATGGATTAAAGACCTAAGTGTAAGGCCAGACACTATCAAACTCTTAGAGGAAAACATAGGCAGAACACTCTATGACATACATCACAGCAAGATTCTTTTTGACCCAGCTCCCAGAGAAATGGAAATAAGAACACAAATAAACAAATGGGACCTAATGAAACTTAAAAGCTTTTGCACAGCAAAGGAAACCATAAACAAGACCAAAAGACAACCATCAGAATGGGAGAAAATATTTGCAAATGAAGCAACTGACAAAGGATTAATCTCCAAGATTTACAAGCAGCTCATGCAGCTCAATAACAAAAAAACGAACAACCCAATCCAAAAATGGGCAGAAGACCTAAATAGACATTTCTCCAAAGAAGATATACAGATGGCCTACAGACACATGAAAGAATGCTCAACATCATTAATCATTAGAGAAATGCAAATCAAAACTACAATGAGATATCATCTCACACCGGTCAGAATGGCCATCATCAAAAAATCTACAAACAATAAATGCTGGAGAGGATGTGGAGGAAAGGGAACACTCTTGCACTGTTGGTGGGAATGTAAATTGATACAGCCACTATGGAGAACAGTATGGAGGTTCCTTAAAAAACTACAAATAGAACTACCATACGACCCAGCAATCCCACTACTGGGCATATACCCTGAGAAAACCATAGGTCAAAAAGTGTCATGTACCACAATGTTCATTGCAGCTCTATTTACAATAGCCAGGACCTGGAAGCAACCTAAATGTCCATCGACAGATGAATGGATAAAGAAGATGTGGCACATATATACAATGGAATATTACTCAGCCATAAAAAGAAATGAAATGGAGGTATTTGTAATGAGGTGGATGGAGTTAGAGTCTGTCATACAGAGTGAAGTAAGTCAGAAAGAGAAAAACAAATACAGTATGCTAACACATATATACGGAATCTAAGGAAAAAAAAAAAAAAAAAGGCCATGAAGAACCTAGTGGCAAAACGGGAATAAAGACACAGACCTACTAGAGAATGGACTTGAGGATATGGGGAGGGGGTGGGGTGAGATGTGACAGGGTAAGAGATTGTCATGGACATATATACACTACCAAATGTAAAATAGATAGCTAGTGGGAAGCAGCCGCATAGCACAGGGAGATCAGCTCGGTGCTTTGTGACCACCTAGAGGGGTGGGATGGGGAGGGTGGGAGGGAGGGAGATGCAAGAGGGAAGAGAAATGGGAACATGTTGTATATGTATAACTGATTCACTTTGTTATAAAGCAGAAGCTAACACACTATTGTAAGGCAATCATACTTCAATAAAGATGTTTAAAAAAAAAAAAAAAAAAAAAAAAAAAAAAAAAAAAAAGCAAACAACTCAGTAAAAAATGGGTGAAAGACCTAAATGGTCATTTCTCCAAAGAAGACATACAGATGGCCAAGAGGCACATGAAAAGATTCTCAACATCACTAATTATTAGAGAAATGCAAATCAAAAGTACAATGAGGTATCACACTCACACCGGTCAGAGTGGCCACCATCAAAAAATCTACAAATAATAAATGCTGGAGAGGGTGTGGATAAAAGGGAACCCTCTTGCAATGTTGGTGAGAATGTAAATTGATAGAGCCACTATGGAGAAGAGTATGGAGGTTCCTTAAAAAACTAAAAATAGAGCTACCATATGACCGAGCAATCCCACTACTGGGCATATACCCAGAGAAAACCATAATTCAAAAAGACACATGTGAGAGGGGTGCCTTCAAGATGGTGGAGGAGTAAGAATTGGAGATCACCTTCCTCCCCACAAATACATCAAAACTACATCTACATGTGGAACAACTCCTACAGAACACCTACTGAACGCTGGCAGAAGATCTCAGACTTACCAAAAGGCAAGAAACTCACCATGAACCTAGGTAGGGCAAAAGAAAAGAGGAAAAACAGAGACAAAAGAATAGGGAAGGGACCTGCCTCTCTGAGAGGGAGCTGTGAATGTGGAAAAGTTTCCACATACTAGGAAACCCCTTCACTGGCGGAGACAAGGGGTGGGCAGTGGGGAAGCTTCAGAGCCACGGAGGAGAGCAAAGCAACAGGGGTGCAGAGGACAAAGTGGAGAGTTTCCTGCACAAAGGATCAGTTCCAACCAGCACTCACCAGCCTGAGAGGCTTGTATGATCACCCACCAGGTCAGGTGGGGGCTGGGAGCTGAAGCTCAGCCTTCAGAGGTCAGATCCCAGGGAGAGGACTGGGCTTGGCTGGGTGAACACAGCCTGAAGGGGGCTAGTATGTCACAGCTATCCTGGCGGGAGATGGGGAAAATGTCTGGACCTGCTGAAGAGGCAAGAGACAATTGTTTCGGGGTGTGTGAGGAGAGGAGATTCAGAGCACTGCCTAAATGAGCTCCAGATATGGGCATGAGCTGCGGCTATCAGCGTGGACACCAGAGATGGCCATGAAACACTAAGGCTGCTGCTGCAGCCAACAAGAAGACTCTGCGCAACCACAGGTCACACTATCCACACCTCTCCTCCCAGGAGCCTGTGCAGCCCACCAGTGCCAGGGTCCCGTGATCCAGGGACACATTCCCAGGGAGAACACATGGCGTGCCTCAGCAGCTGAAACTTCATGCCAGCCTCTGCCGTTGGAGGCTCGCTGCACATTCCATACCCCTCCCTCCCCCCAGCCTGAATGGGCCAAAGCACCCTAATTAGCTGATCCGATCCTTTAACCCTGTCCTGTCTGGGCAGGAAAGAGGTGCTCTCAGGTGACCTACACAAAGAAGCGTGGCCGAATCCAAAGCTGAAACCCAGGAGCTGGGCGAACAAAAACGAAAAAGGGAAATTTCTCCATGCAGACTCAGGAGCAGCAGATTGAATCTCCACAATCAACGTGAGTACCCTGTATCAGTGGAATACCTGAATAGACAATGAATCATACCAAAACTGAGGAGGTGGACTTTGTGAGCAACTGTACACTTGGGGTTTGCTTTCTGCATCTAATTTGTTTCTGGTTTTATGTTTATCTTAGTTTAGTATTTAGAGCTTATTATCACTGGTAGATTTGTTTATTGATTTGGTTGCTCTCATCCTTTTATATATATATAACTTATTTTCTTTTTGTGCATATATATATGTATGCTTCTATCTGTGATTTTTTGCTGTATAGCTTTGCTTTTGCCATTTACACTAGGGTTCTGACTATCCGGTTTTTTGTTTTGTTTTGTTTTTTTTTGTTGCTTTTTTGGTGGTTTTTTTTTTATGTTTTAGTATACTTTTTAGCACTTGTTATCATTGGTGGATTTGTTTTTGGTTTGGTTGTCCTCTTCTTTCTTTCTTTTTTTTAAATTTTTAATATTTAAAAAAAAATTTATTTTACTAACTTTATTTTATTTTATTTTCTCTTTTTTTTTCTCCCTTTTCTTCTGAGCCATATGGCTGACAGGGTCTTGGTGCTCTGGCCGCTTGTCAGGCCTGTGCCTCTGAGGTGGGAGAGCTGAGTTCAGGACATTGGACCACAGGAGACCTCCTGGCCCAACATAATATCAAACAGCGAAAGCTCTCCCAGAGATCTCCATCGCAATGCTAAGACCCAGCTCCACTCAACGACCAGCAAGCTACAGTGCTGGACACCCTATGCCAAACAATGTGCAAGACAGGAACACAACCCCACTCATTAGCAGAGAGGCTGCCTAAAATCATAATAAGGCCACAGACACCCCAAAACACACCACCAGACGTGGACCTGTCCAACAGAAAGACAAGATCCAGGCTCATCCACCAGAACACAGGCACCAGTGCCCTCCAATAGGAAGCCTACACAACTCACTGAATCAACTTTACCCACTGGGAGGAGACACCAAAAACAACAGGAACTACTAACCTGAAGCCTGTGAAAAGGAGACCCCAAAACACATTATGTTAAGCAAAATGAGAAAACAGAGAAATACACGTAAGATGAAAGAGCAAGGTAGAGACTCCCCAGACCAAATAAATGAAGAGGATATCGGCAGCCTACCTGAAAAATAATTCAGAGTAATGATAGTAAAGATGATCCAAGATCTTGGATATAGAATGCAGAAAATACAAGAAACATTTAAGAAGGATTTAGAAGAATTAAAGAGCAAACAAACAATGATGAACAGCACAATAAATGAAATTAAAAACTCTCTAGATGGAATCAATAGCAGAATAACTGAGGCAGAGGAAAGGATAAGTGACCTGGAAGATAAAATAGTGGAAATAACTACTGCAGAGCAGAATAAAGAAAAAAAGAATGAAAATAATTGAGAACAGTCTCAGATACTTCTGGGACAACATTAAACGTACCAACATTCGAATTATAAGGGTCCGAGGACATGAAGAGAAAGAAAAAGGGACTGAGAATATATTTGAAGGGATTATAGTTGAAAACTTCCCTAATATAGGTAAGGAAATAGTCAATCAAGTCCAGGAAGAGCAGAGAGTCCCATACAGGAAAACTCCAAGGAGAAACACAGAAAGACAAAAATTAATCACACTATCAAAAGTTAAATGCAAAGAAACAATATTAAAAGCAGGTAGGGAAAAGCAACAATTAAGATACAATGGAATCCCCATAAAGTTAACAGCTGACTTTTCAGCAGAAACTCTGCAACACAGAAGGGTGTGGCAGGACAAATTTAAAATGATGAAAGGGGAAAAAAATACAACCAAGATTTCTCTACACAGCAAGGATCTCATTCACGTTCGACAGAGAAATTAAAAGCTTTACAGACAAGCGAAAGCTAAGAGAATTCAGCACTACCAAACCAGCTCTACAAGAAATGCTAAAGGAACTTCTCTAGGAAGGAAACACAAGAGAAGGAAAAGACTTACAATAACAAACCCAAAACAATTAAGAAAATGGTAATAGGGACATGCATATTGATAACTACCTTAAATGTAAACGATTAACTGCTCCAACCAAAAGACATAGGCTGGCTGAATGGATACAAAAACAAGACCCGTATATATGCTGTCTACAAGAGACACACTTCAGACCTAGGGACACATACAGACTGAAAGTGAAGGGATGGAAAAAGATATTCCATGCAAATAGAAATAAAAATAAAGCTGGAGTAACAATTCTCATATCAGATGAATAGACTTTAAAATAAAGCCTATAACAAGAGACAAAAAGGGCACTACATAATGATCAAGGGATCAATCCAAGAAGAAGATATAACAACTGTAAATATTTATGTACCCAAGCTAGGAGAATATTAATATTTAAGGCAAATGCCAACAGCCACAAAAGGGGAAATTGACACAATCATAGTAGGGGACGTTAACACCTCACATTCACCAATGGACAGATCATCCAAAATGAAAATAAATAAGGAAACAGAAGTTTTAAATGATACATTAAAAAAGATGGACTTGATATTTATTGGACATTCCAACCAAAAAAAGCAGATTACACTTTCTTCTCAAGTGCTCATGGAACATTCTCCAGGATAGACCATATCTTGGGTCACAAATCAAGCCTTGGTAAACTTAAGAAAATTGAAATCATATCAAGTACCTTTTCTGACCACACGCCTTGACTCTAGATATCAATTACAGAAAAAAATCTGTAAAAAATACAAACACATGGAGGCTAAACAACACACTACTTAATAAGCAAGAGATCACTGAAGAAATCAAAATAATACCTAGAAACAAATGACAATGAAAACACGATGACCCAAAACCTATGGGATGCAGCAAAACAGTTCTAAGAGGAAAGTATATAGCAATACACTCTTACCTCAAGAAAGAAGAAATGTCTCAAATAAACAACGTAAACTTACGCCTAAAGCAATTAGAGAAAGAAGAACAAAAAAAAACCCAAAGTTATCAGAAGGAAAGAAATCATAAAGATCAGATCAGAAATAAATTAAAAAGAAATGAAGGAAACAAGAGCAAAGATCAATAAAACTAAAAGCTGGTTCTTTGATAAGATAAGATAAATGATAAACCATTAGCCAGACTCATCAAGAAAAAAAGGGAAAAGCCTCAAATCAATAGAATTAGAAATGAAAAGAGAGAAGTAACAACTGACACTGCAGAAATACAAAGGATCATGAGAGATTACTACAAGCAATTATATGCCAATAAAATGGACAACCTGGGAGAAATGAAGAAATTCTTAGAAAAGCACAACTTTCTGACACTGAACCAGGAAAAAGTAGAAAATATAAACAGACCAATCACAAGCACTGAAATTGAAATGGTCATTAAAAATCGTCCAAAAAACAAAAGCCCAGGACCAGATGGCTTCAAAGGTTTGAATTCTACCAAACGTTTAGAGAAGAGTTAACACCTATCCTTCTCAAACTCTTCCAGAATATAGCAGAGGGAAGAACACTCCCAAACTCATTCTACAAGGCCACCATCACCCTGATACCAAAACTAGACAAAGATGCCACAAAAAAAGAAAACTACAGGCCAATATCACTGATGAACATAGATGCAAAATCCTCAAAAAAATACTGGCAAACAGAATCCACAGCACATTAAAAGGCTCATATACCGTGATCAAGTAGGGTTAATCCTAGGAATGCGAGGATTATTCAATATATGCAAATCAATCAATGTGATAAACCATATTAACAAATTGAAGGGGAAAACCATATGATCATTTCAACAGATGCAGAAAAATATTTTGACAAAATTCAACACCCATTTATGATAAAAACCCTCAAGAAAGTAGGCATAGAAGGAACTTATGCCAACATATTAAAGACCATATATGACAAACCCACAGCCAACATCGTTCTCAATGGTAAAAAACTGAAACCATTTCCACTAAGATCAGGAACAAGGCAAGATTGCTCATTCTCACCACTATTATTCAACATAGTTTTGGAAGTTTTAGCCATAGCAATCAGGAAGAAAAAGAAATAAAAGGAATCCAAATCAGAAAAGAAGAAATAAAACTGTCACTGTTTACAGATGACTTGATAATATACATGGAGAATCCTAAAGATGCTACTAGAAAACTACTAGAGCTAATCAATGTATTTGGTAGAGTAGAAGGATACAAAATTAATGCACAGTTATCTCTTGCATTCTTATACACCAATGATTAAAAATCTGGAAGAGAAATTATGGAAACTCTCTTGTTTACCATTGCAAAAAAAAAAAAAAAGAATAAAATTCCTAAGAATAAACCTATCTAAGGAGACAAAAGCCCTGTATGCAGAAAGCTATAAGACACTAATGAAAGAAATTAAGGATGATACAAACAGATGGAGAGATATACCATGTTCTTGGATTGGGAGAATCAACATGGTGAAATTGACTATACTAACTAAAGCAATCTACAGAATCATTGCAATACCAATCAAACTACCAATGTCATTTTTTACAGAACAAGAGAAAAATATTTCACAATTTGTGTGGAAACACAAAAGACCCTGAATAGAGAAAGCATTCTTGAGAAAGAAAAACGGAGCTGGAGGAATCAGGCTCCCGGGATTCAGACTATACTACAAAGCTACAGTAATCAAGAGAGTATGGTCCTGGCACAGAAACAGCAATATAGATCAATGGAACAGGATAGAAAGCCCAGAGATAAACCCACACACATATGGTCACCTTATCTTTGATAAAGGAGGCAAGGACATACAATGGAGAAAAGAGAGCCTCTTCAGTAAGTTGTGCTAGGAAAACTGGACTGCTACATGTAAAAGAATGAAATTAGAACATTTCCTGACACCATACACAAAAATAGAGTCAAAATGGATTAAAGACCTAAATATAAGACCAGACACTATAAAACTCTTAGAGGAAAACATAGGCAGAACAGTCCATGACATAAATCACAGCAAGATCCTTATTGACCCACCTTCTAGAAAAATGGAAATAAAAACAAAAATAAACAAATGGGACCAAATGAAACATAAAGGCGTTTCCACAGCAAAGGAAACCAAAATCAAGACGAAAAGACAACCCTCAGAATGGGAGAAAATATTTGCAAATGAAGCAACTGACAAAGGATTAATCTCCAAACTATACAAGCAGCTCATACAACTCAGTATCAAAAAAAAAAAAAAAAATCCAATCCAAAAATGTGCAGAATACCTAAAAAGACATTTCTCCAAAGAAGATATACAGAATGCCAACAAACACATGAAAGTATGCTCAGCATCACTAATCATTAGAGAAATGCAATGCAAAACTATGATGAGGTATCCCCTCACACCGGTCAGAATGGCCATCATCAAAAAATCTACAAACAATAAATGTTGGAGAGCATGTGGAGAAAAAGTAACCCTCTTGCACTGTTGGTGGGAATGTAAATTGATACAGCCACTATGGAGAACAGTATGGAGGTTCGTAAAACAACTAAAAATAGAACTACCATACGACCCAGCAATCCCACTACTGGGCATATACCCTGAGAAACCATAATTCGAAAAGAGTCATGTACCACAATATTCATTGCAGCTCTATTTACCTTAGCCAGGATATGGAAGCAACCTAAATGTCCATCAACAGATGAATGGATAAAGAAAATGTGGCACATATATACAATGGAATATTACTCATCCATATATAGAAATGAAATTGAATTTTTTTGTAGTGAGGTGGATGGACCTAGAGAGTGTCATACATAGTGAAGTAAGTCAGAAAGAGAAAAACAAGTACCACATGCTAACACATATATATGGAATCTAAAAAGAAGAAAAAACTGGTTCTGAAGAACCTAGGGACAGGACAGGAATAAAGACGCAGACATAGAGAATTGATTTGAGGACACAGGGAGGGGGAAGGGTAAGTTGGGACGAAGTGAGAGAGTGGCATGGACATATATACACTACCAAATGTAAAATAGATAGCTAGTGAGAAGCAGCTGCATAGCACGGGGACATCAACTTGGTGCTTTGTGTCCACCTACAGGTGTGGGATAAGGAGGGTGGAGGGTGACGCAGGAGGGCGTAGATATGGGGATATATGTATATGTATGGCTGATTCACTTCACTGTAAAGCAGTAACTTACAAAACATTGTAAAGCAATTATATTCCAATAAAGTTGTTAAATAATATATATACATACGTGATCAATGTGGAAGAAGAAGAACAACAACAACAAAAAAAAACGACACATGCATCCCAGTGTTAATTGCAGCACTATTTACAATAGTTAATACATGGAAGCAAGCTAAATATCCAAAAACGGAGGAATGAATAAAGAAGATGTGGTCCATGTATGCAATGGAATATTACCCATCCATAAAAAGGAATGGAATTGGGTCATTTGTAGAGACGTGGATGGACCTAGCAAGTATCATACAGAGTGAAATAAGTCAGAAAGAGAGAAAAAATGGTCGTATATTTATGCATATATGTGGAATATAAAAAACTGGTATAGATGATCTTATTTGTAAAGCAGAAATAGAGACACAGAGACAGAGATCAAATGTATCTGTTCCAAGGGGGAAGGGAGGGTGGGATAAATGGGGTCATGGGGATTAACATAGATACACTATTGATACTATATATAAAATAGTTAACTAATGAGAACCTACGGTATTGCACAGGGAACTCTACTCAGTGCTCTGCAGTTACCTAAATGAGAAGGAAATCCAAAAAATAGGGTATATGTGTATATGTATAGATGATTAACTTTGCTGTACTGTAGAAACTAACACAATATTGTAAAGCAACTATACTCCAATAAAAATTAAAAGAACGGAAAGAAACAAAGGGTTAAAATGAACATTTCTTTAATGCACCATTTCCGGTCAGACACCTCCACATCAACCAAACATATGAAGTCAAGCACACATTATGATATACTGTATATTTGAATGAAGATATTAGTATGGAGAGATTAAACACTTCCTGCACTATGCACTGCTTTATCATTAATTGAAATTTCGCACTTATGCTCTGCAGAATTATGTGTTTTTACATTGATATTATTGATTATTTTCTCTTTAACCTAATGAACATCTTTGCAAATGAAGGCAGTATTGATGCTGCTATAAAATTGTCCCCCTGCGGAAAAAATTCCTACGGGTACAGTCATATGGTAAATTTATGTTTAACCATTTAATAAACTGCCAAACTCTTTTACAAAACTGGCTGCTTCATTTCAAATTTCCACATACTATGTAAAAGAATTTCAATTTCTCCACAACCTCATAAACACTTCTTGCTGTTTGTCATTTTGTTTATAATCATATTCTAGTGGGTATGAAGTGGTGTACATTTGTATTTCCCTAATGAGTAAAGATGAGTTTCTTTTTATGTGCTTATTGGGTGTTCAAATATTATCATCAATGGAAAACTATTAAAATGTTTGATCAGTTTTGAAAAAAAAAAAAAGAAAGCAGTATGATACTGGAACAAAAACAGAAATATAGGTCAATGGAATGGGATAGAAAGCCCAGGAATAAACCCACACACTTATGGTCATTTAATTTACAACAAAGGAGGCAAGACTATGCAGGGGAGAAAAAACAGTCTCTTCAATAAACGGTGGTGGGAAAACTGGACAACTACATGTAAAAATGAAATTAGATCCTTCTTTAACACCATACACAAAAATAAAATCAAAATGGATTAAAGACATAAATGTAAGACTGAATACTATAAAATTCTTAGAGGAAAACATAGGCAGAACACCTTTTGACATAAATGGCAGCAATATCTTTTGTGATCCCTCTCCTAGAATAAGGAAATAGAAACAAAAATAAACAAATGGGACCTAATCAAACTCAAAGGCTTTTGCACAGCAAAGGAAACCATAAACAAAGCAAAAAGACAACCCATAGAATGGAAGAAAATATTTGCAAATGATACGACTGACAAGGGATTAGTTTCCAAAATTTACCAACAGCTCATGGGCTCAATATCAAAAAAATAAAATAAAAAAAAAAGGGCAGAAGACCTAAATAGACATTTCTCCAAAGAAGACATACAGATGGCCAAAAGGCAAAAGAAAAGTTGCTCAACATCACTGATTATTGGAGAAATGCAAATGAAATCTACAATGAGATATCACCTCAAACAAGTCAGAATGGCCATCAGCAAAAGTTCTACAAACAATAAATGCTGGAGAGAGTGTGGAGAAAAGGGAAACCTCCTACAGTGTTGGAGGAATGTAAATTTACACTGTTGGAATATAAATTGGTATAGCCACTATGGATAACAGTGTGGAGGTTCCTTAAGAATCTAAAAATACAGCTAACATATGATCCAGCAATCCTTCGCCTGGGTATATATACAAAGAAAAACATAGTTTGAAAGTATACATGCACCCCAATGTTCACTGCAGTGCTTTTTACAATAGGCATGGAAGAATCTAAATGTCCGTAGATGGAGGAATTGATAAAGAATATGTTGTACGTATCAAATATTATTCAACAATTATAAAAGAATGAAAGGATCTTCCCTGGTGGCACAGTGGTTAAGACTCCACCTGGCAATGCAGGAGACACAGGTTCGAGCCCTGGTCCGGGAAGATCCCACATGCAATGGAGCAACTAAGCCCCTGCGCCACAGCTACTGAGCCTGTGCTCTAGGCCCACAAGCCACAACTACTGAGCCTGAGTGCCACAACTATTGAAGCCCGCACACCTAGAACCTGTGCTCCACAACAAAAGGAGCCACCACAATGAGAAGCCTGCGCACTGCAATGAAGAGTAGCCCCCACTCGCTGCAACTAGAAAAGCCCATGCACAGCAAAAAAGACCCAATGCAGCCAAACATAAATAAATAAATAAATAAATAAATTTTAAAAAAAGAAAAAAAAAGAAAGAAATAATGCCATTTGAAGCAACATGGATGGACCTGGAAATTATCATACTAAGTGAAGTAAGTCAGACACAGAAAGACAAATATCATATGATATCACTTATATGCAGCATCTTAAAAAAAGATATAAATGAACTTATATACAAAACAAAAACAGACTCACAGTCTTACAGAAGGGACTTATGGTTACCAGGGGGAACGTTGGGGGGGAGTCATAGATTGGGAGTTTGAGATTGACATGTACACACTGCTATATTTAAAATAGATAAGCAACAAGTACCTATTGTATAGCACAGGGAACTCTGCTTAATACTCTGTAATAACCTAAATGGGAAAATAATAGGTACATGTATATGTAGAACTGAATCACTTTGCTTTTCACCTGAAACTAACACAACACTGTTAATCAGCTATACTCCAATAAATAAAATAAAAATTTAAAAATTGGATTGAAGACCTAATATATTTATTAGGTCATAATATATTTAGACCTGAGATCATAAGTCTTAGAAGAGAACATAGGCAGAACACTATTTGACATAAATTGTAGCAACATTTTTATGTATCTGTCTCTTAAGATAAAAGAAACAAAAACAAAAATGAACAAATGGGAACTAATTAAACTTAAAACTTTTGCACAACAAAGGAAACTAACACAGACAAAATGAAAAAAGTAAAATCCTTCTGAATGGGAGAAACTATTTGCAAATGATATGACTGATGAGAAGTTTTCTTAAGTAATTTTTATTGGAGTATCTTTGATTTACAATGTGTGTTAGTTTCTGCTATACATCAAAGTGAATCACTTATACATATACATATATCCACTCTTTTTTAGATTCTTTTCCCATATAGCTCATTACCGAGTATTGAGTAGAGTTCCCTGTGCTATACAGTAGGTCCTAATGAGAGGTTAATATCCATAATATATAAAAAACTCATGCAACTCAATATCAAAAAATATAAAGCCATATTTTAAAATGGGCTGAAGACTTGAATAGACTATTTTCCAAAGAAGATATACAGATGGCCAATGGGCACATGAAAATATGCTCAACATTGCTAATCATCAGAGAAATGCAAGTCAAAAACCACAAGGAGAACTAGCGTAGGAACTAATAAGTCCACTGCTGTGTATATATCTGAAGGAAATGAGAACACTAATTTGAAAAGAAACATGACCCCAATTTTAATAGAAGCTATTTTACTATAGCCAAAATATGGATATATCTTAAGTACCCATCAACAGGTGATTGGATAAAGGAAATGCAGTATATATACACAATGGAATATTACTCAGCAATAAAAAGAATGAAATTTTGGCATAATCAACACAGTGGATGGACCTATCAAGTAGTATGCTTAGTTAAATAAGACAGAGAAAAGCAAATACTCTGTGTTATAATTTGTATGTGGAATCTAAAAAATAAATAAAGAAAGAAAGAAATGAAACGAATGTGTACAACAAAACAAAAACAGACTCACAGATAAAGAGAACAAACTAGTGGTTACCAGTTGGGGAAGAGAAGGGGAGAGAGGTGAAATTAGAGTATGGTGTTAAGAGACCCAAAGTACTATGTACAAAACAAATAAGCAACAAAGATATATTGTATAGCACAAGCAAATATAGCTATTATTTTGTAATAGTTTTATATGGATTATAATCTATAAAAATACTGAATCACTATGTTGCACACCTAAAACTAATATAATATTGTAAATCAACCACACTTCAATAAAAAGTAACTGTTATGAAGATTTCATTTTCTGTGGAACAATTATATATGGTATTGTGTTTTTAATTTCAGTTTCAGCATGTTTGTTATTATATAGAAATGTGATTGATTTGTGTGTGTGTGTGTGTGTGTGTTGATCTTGTATGCTGCAAACTTGAACTCATTTAGTAAATGAAATCTTTTTCACACTATGCCTCTGGTCACCATATAGCTGAAATATACAATGCTCAGGCAAAAGCCTGAGGTCCTTGGGGGTTACTTAATTTTGAAGTGGACACAAGGCCATTGTCTGCTTATTAATTCTTTTAGACCTTCAGCAAACAGCTGGGAGATGCTGCCACAGAAGATGTTCTTTATCTGTTTTTAAAAATCTGTGATGTCTGTTTTAACTAGCCTACTTTTTATGTAAAACAGATCAAGTTTAAGGATGGAGAAATGATCTGAGGTCAGCATTTCATAGGGAAATTGATTTTAATTCAGGGATGACTTGTCAAGAAATCCCTCGTTTACTAGCTCACAGAAAATTAAGTGGTTTGGGGGTTTAGAACCGAAATTTAAGTTGTAAATGATCTCAGAAATTATAGAACGTGCAGAAGCCACTCTCAAGAAAACGTGTGGCCAAAATAGTGCTTTCCAGCAACCAACCCAAAATAGCACAAGACGAAAGCTGCTCCTTTATATATTTCTTCTTATGCCCTTTTCCCTCTGAAGAGTACTTCATTTTATTTTTCCAGGTCCCTAATTTTGATTCAGAACCACGTCTTTGTTTAAGGGTTTATGTAGATAAACCTCGATTTTGTCAATCTCAATTTTTTCTAAGAAGTAAGATCAACTTCTAATTGTCAATGTTAAATCCCACTCTCTGCTTTCTCCTGCAGTATTCTCAAGATGATTGCACCAGGTTATGTCCCACTCTGGGTCAGACATTCTCAGTAAACCGAGTAAGTAACTGTCCCTGCACTTGCTTCATGTTATGGCATTAAATGCTGGAGAGAACAGAGGGGAATCCCAGATTGTCATTGTCATTGTCTCTGCCTTTTTCTACCCAGTTCTGTGAGGCATCTGGAGTCCTCCTGGGATAGCCAGGGACTCCTGTGTTCAGCCTTTGACTCGAGCAAAATTAATCCACATGGTCACATTTCCATAACCATTTGAAGGAGATCTGAAGGCTTCTCCACACAGCAAGATCTAACACTGCAAGCGTAAATGAAATTGGTACCTTTGTCACTAATTGGTAAACAATACACTGAAGCCAGAGGAAAAACTCAGATGCCTTGGGAGAGACAAATAGGAAATGTACATCAACAGAACAGGTCTGCATGAGACAGAAGAGTGGGAACTGAGGGGAACTTACAATGTGACCTCACCTAAAGTCACCAAATTTAAAAACAAATTTTAAGGTGTTGAATAAGACTAGGGAAAAATAAAAACAAACACCTGCCATCTAAATGTGTTTGCAAGTCTACTAGAACAAAACCTCTAGGTGGTAGTTCAAACTACATAGGGGAAAAAGATACTTAAAATTTCAGATATTGTCTCTATGAAGGTCTGCACAGATAACCAAATCTCAGACCAGTGAACTGGTGACTAACTACTAGTTAGCCTCAGGAAAGATGGCTTAATGACTCCTCTTACTTTGGATGGTACCCAAGCTTCTGATATTACATTAGATGCTGAATTCAAAGGATTACCTTTTAATTCAAGCAGATATTTGTTAAAACTACTTTTCTGAGAAGCATATTTATGTGTGTTATAAACAAGAACACTTCTTAACATTAAAATTTTTGAACTTTAAAAAATATGTAAAATGTTCAAGAAATGTAAACAGGAGTTTTCATCTCGCTTTCCTTATGGTTATGTAAGCACCTTAAATATCAACACAGATCACAGACAGGCCCATTTACATTCATAGGAATTCTCAATCCCATTTACCATCACATCGAAAAAGAATAAAATACCTAGGAATAAACTTACCTAAGGAGGCAAAATACCTGTACTCCAAAAACTATAATATGTTGATGTAAGAAATCAAAGATGACACAAACAAGAATTCTCTAAATAAGAAAAAAAATTCAAAAATTGTTTCCAAAATTAAAATGTTACTTTTTAGCAGCTGAAGTAATATTTGTAACTAGAAATACTGAAGGATAATATGTATTACATATAGGTAAATTATCCACATAGTTGAAGCTTTTTTTTCTTAAGAAGCAACTTTAAAATGTTCATAATCTAACATTTCCAGTAGACACTTTTCTACAGGTTTCTGCCTTTTTCTGTTTGAAGATAGGGAGCATGAAATTAGATTTTCTTGATGACACAAATTCATATTAGAAACATACGTAATTCTCCAGCATTTCTTGTAAAGTATTCTTTTTTTTATGAGTGGGGGACGGGGGGGGATCTAGTTGCCTAGGAGCAAACTTCCATCTGTGTTAGCTATTCATGAAGAGGATGTGTTCAGTGATTTTTAAAAACTTTTTATTTTATATTAGAAACTGAAATTAAAAACACAATGCCATACACAATTGTTCCGCAGAAAATTAAATACTTAGGTATGCACTCAACAAAACATCTATAGGATTTGTATGCTTAAAAATCAAAATGCTGATGAATGAAATCAAGGAGGACCTAAATAAGCAGAGATGCATACCGTGTTCATGAATTGGAAGATTCAACATAGCAATGATGCAGTTCTTCTCCAATTGATCTATATGTTGAGTGCAGTTCCTATGAAAAACCTCCTGGGATGTTCATAGACATAGACCAGCTTATTCTAAAATGTAAATGGACAAGCACAGACCTTAAAATAACTAAATCCTGAGAAAAAAATGTAATGAAAGGAATTACTTCTCTGATATTCAGTCTTACTATATAGCCCAGTCATCAAGAATAATGGTATTGGTGGAGGGATTGGCTCATAGAGCAATGGAACAAAAATAGACTCACACAAATATAGAAGAAACATACCTCAACATAATGAAGCCCATATATGACAAACTCACAGCTAACTTTATACTCAATGGAGAAAAATTGAAAACTGTTCCACTAAGATGAGGAATAAGACAAAGGTGTCCACCCTTTCCAAACTTTTTTTTTTTTTGTGCAGTATTGCCAGCCTGTGACTTTTTTTTTTTGTAATTTTTTTTTTTAATTAATTATTTATTTATTTATTTTTGGCTGTGCTGGGTCCTCGTCTCCGCGCAAGGGCCTTCTCCAGTTGCAGCAAGCGGGGGCCACTCTTCATTGTGGTGCGCGGGCCTCTCACTATCGTGGCCTCTCTTGTTGCGGAGCCCAGGCTCCAGACGCACAGGGTCAGTAGTTGTGGCTCATGGGCCCACTTGCTCCACGGCAGGTGGGATCCTCCCAGACCAGGGCTCGAACCCGTGTCCCCTGCATTGGCAGGCAGACTTTCAACCACTGCACCACCAGGGAAGCCCCTCCAATCTTATTCAACGTACTACTGGAAGCCTAGCTAGAGCTATCAGGAAAGACAAAGAAATAAAAGTTATCCAAATAAGAAAGGTGAGAGTAAAATTGCTCTTTGCTTATATGATTTTATGTATAGAAAATCACAAAGGCTAAAAAAAAGCTGTTGGAACTAATCAACACATTTAGTAAAGTTGCAGGATATAAAATCAATGTACAGAAAAAAATCAATGTACAGAAAACAGTTGCATTTCTATACACTAATATTTAAACATCTGAAGAAGAAATAAAGAGATTGATCTTATTCAAAGATGCAAGAGGGAAGAGATATAGGGATATATGTATATGTATAACTGATTCATTTTGTTATAAAGCAGAAACTAACACACCATTGTAAAACAATTATACTCCAATAAAGATGTTAAAAAAAAAAAAAAGACTCTTACATCCAGAACAAGTCAGAAATGATTATATTTGAAAGTTTTCATTGCATTCCTTGGGAATTTTGGTCTTGTGTGAATCAAATAAAAATGTACATTTTCATATTAAAAAATAATATTAAAAACAATAAAATACCTGGAAATAAATATAAACAAGTAAGTGAAAGGTATGTACAATGCAAAATACAAAACTATGTTAAAATAAATTGAAGAAGACACAACCAATTGGAAAGACAGCCCATGTTCATGGATTTAAAGAATTAATATTGTTAAAATACCCATATGACACAAAACCATCTATGGATTCAATGCAATCCCTATCAGAATTCCAATGGCATTCTTCACAGAAGTAGGAGAAACAATCTTAAAATTTCTATGGACCCACAAATCGCCTCAAATAGCCAAAGCAATCCTGAGAGAAAAGAACAAAGCAGGAGTAATCACACTTCCCGATTTCAAACAATACTACAAAACTATAATAATTTAAATAATATAGTACTGGCATAAAAATAGTCATGTAGAACAATGGAACAGAATAGAGAAATGAAAATTAAGTCCCCCCCCCCATATACAGTCAATTGCTATTTGATAAAGGAGCCAGGAATATCCAGGGGAAAGGGTAGTATCTTCAACAAATGGTATTGAGAAAACTTGATAACCACATGTAGAAAAATGAAACTGGACCCATATCTTACACCACCCACAACAATACACTCAAAATGGATCAAAGCCTTAAACATAAAACCTGAAATCATAAAACTCATAGAAGAAAACATAGGGAAGAAGCCTCTTGACACTGATATTGTCAATGATTTTTTTGGATATGACAGTATAAGCACAAATATCAAAAGAAAAACATCAGTAAGTGGGACTACATCAAATTTAAAAGCTTCTGCACAGCCAAAGAGACAATCAACAAAATGAAAAAGCATTCTACAGAAAGGGAGAAAATTTTAGAGACCACATATTGATAATGGGTTAATATTCAAAACATATAAAGAACTCCTAAAACTTAATAACAACCCCCCCTAAAATCCAATTTAAAAATGGGCAGAGGAACTAGACTTTTTTCCAAAGAAGACACCCAAATGGCCAGCAGGTATATGATAAGGTGCTGAGCATTACTAATCATTAAAGAAATGCAACTCAAAACGAGTGTGAGATATCATTTCACACCTGTAAGACTGGCGACATCAAGAAAACAAGAGATAATAAGTGTGGAGGAGGATGCGGTGAAAAGCTAACCCTTGTGCATTGTTGGTGAGATTGTAAACTAGTTCAGCCACTATGAGGAACAGTATGGAGATTCCTCAAAAATTAAAAATATATCTACCATATGATCCAACAATCCTACTTCTGGGTACATATAAGCAAAGGAAATGAGAACAGGTTACCAAAGAGACATATGCAATTCCATGTTTTTTGCAGCATTATTCACATTAGCCAAGGTATTGGAACAACCTAATTGTCTATTAATAAATGAATGAACAAGGAAAATGTGGTTTATACATACAATAAAAACTATTCAGCCATGAGAAAAAGGGATATTCTGCCATTTACAAGAACATGGATAGAACTTGGGGACATTATACTAACTGAGATAAGTCAGACAGTGAAAGACAAATACCATATGATATCTCTTATATGTGAAAGTAAAGAAATTGTAATTATACAAACAGTTAGTAAAATGATGGTTACCAGTGTCTGGGGTGGGGGAATGGAATAGATAAGCTTAAGGCTACGTACTTGCAACTAGTAGATAAATAAGTCCTGGAGACCTAATACACAGTACAGTGATTATAGACAAAAAAGCTGTATTATAAACAGTTTTATAGATCTTAATTTTTCTCAATGCTAGAAGAAATTATAACTTTCTGACATGATAGAGGTAACAAACATCACAATGGCAATTATGTTGCAATATAAATATATCAAATCAATATATTGTACGCAGTAAACTTATACAATATTGTATGTCAAATATATCGCAATTAAAATGTAGCAAGAAGGGGAAAAATTAATATTTATTTCAGTAAAGATGATTTTTAAAAATTAAAATAAAGTACTGAAAAAAGTTGTTCCTTTTTAAAACATAAAGGTCCCTCTTTTCAAATAGTTTTACTTTAAAAAATTCAACACACTTTGCATTCACATTCACAGATGCAGGATAAATGGGGTCTTCCAATGTTCCATGAATAAAATATTTTCAAGACAAATAATGTAATTGGTCTGGTTTATTTGAGAGTCATGTACTTTTTTAATGAGACCCACTTATGCAATGAGATGACTAAAATTGCTGTTCTATTAAAAGTAATTTCTGGATATGGCTATTTTTCCAATTGTGATGTTTCTTTAGTGCCTCTCTCCTTGATCATATATAAACTTTGATTGCATTTCTCTGAACCTGAAACACAACAATTTTTTGATTTCCCATAAAATATAGATCCATTTGTCCTCCTTGATATAACTACAGAATTTAAGGTAAATGTATAAATAAATACATTAATTAAAACATGGAAAGATGTCTTGAACCTAAGAGCATTGTGATCAATCATTAAATGCACAGAAGCAGCAAATTGCATAGAAAAACATAGGAATTAAGCAGAAGTTTTTGTAAAATATTAGATTTTTTTCTACTCACACCAGCCACAAATGGCATCAAGCAAGGTACTTTTCAGACAGATATTATGAGCACCACTTACCAAGATAGGTGTTGAAGAACTGCTGAATAAGTCAGGGGCCCTCAAGGTCCAAAGTTATGAATACAGCAGTTAACTGGGCTCACCCTGGATTTTATAAGCCAATAGGTATAGTAAAATTGGAAAGGGAATACATATATAACTTACAATTAGCAAAGTCTCCATTTAAAATAACTCTGACATTTCTTTAAATATAAATGTGAGGGTGTAAAATTAAAACATATTTTAAAAGAAATTATTTCTCTCTTCAGCCCAGTGGAAAATAAACCTGTCTCACTTTTTTTCTTTTTATATATAAAATAATAGTTTAATTGCCTACAATTTAATATTGCTGATTTTTTAAAAATCTTTATACTTTGGAAAACTTTTACTCATATACACACCTATAGTAATTTTGAAAGAGCAAACAAAATGAAAAAGGGGCATCCTGTTTTTATGCGAATCCACTCAGCTTTATAGGAAATCAATCCTAGTTCTCTGATTTGAGGATCTGCACACACACACACACACACACACACACAAAGTCAAGTGGAGATATGAGAAAAACTAAAAGACTGACAAGAACATGTAAACAAAAATTAATCACTGGAAACTGTAAACTCATTGTCATCAAAAGAATTAGATGGCAGAAGAAACCAAAGGCATTTAGCTGACAAAAGCAACTATGGCAGGATGGCTTTAAAATCCCTAATTTCTTATGTCACAAAGAGAATTGAAATTAAACACCTCTTGTGAATGTTTTCTTTATAAGTTTATAAGTCCCAAAGCAGCATATACGAGTTTAAAAAATCAGTTATAGTATTCATTGACCAAAACATCACATATTTATTTATTTAACAATCTTCTGTCCCTTACAAAGTAACTTGTAGGTATATATGTGCAACGTCATTACTAATCATAAAGGGAAAAGGGTCCAAAAAAGCAAATTGATTTTTATACATGTTTGTATAACTACAGTGAGTTTAAATGTAAGGATCAAACTCTATGTGATCATCTGTATGTATGTATGTGTGTATATGTATGTTTATACTCATGTACACACATACATACATACCTACATACATACATACAGAGGAAGGGAGAACACGTGGAGTCTGGTGTTTTGTTTTCTGAGACTTATGACAGTTCAATATATTTTTAAAAACAGCTGTAAATGAAAGCTGAGCATTCATTTCTGCACCTGAGTTTAATTTGCTGTCTTCAATGGTTTCGTAGAGAGGTTGTTCTCTTAAAAATGGATCACCCACATGGCTTTGGTTTAACTAGTCTATGAGGTGCTTACTGTAGAATGTGTGCCCTGCCTCTTTGAAATTCTAGCCCACTTCCCTGGTGTTTGGAGAGGTGTTAAACTTCTTGAGGAATCTCACACCATTAACTTATATGTGTATATGTGATAATGTGTGTTTGTGTGTGTGTGTATATGTGTGTGTGTGTGTTTGTAACATGTATTCATGCTGTGGGGGGTGGGAGAAAGACAGCAGAAACAGAAAAGTTTGTATTTTGCATATTCCATACTTTTATGTGGCTTATATTATCTAAATATTCTATATGAAAATAGCCCCATAGGTGTTTTCTGTACTCCTAGGACACAATTACTATTTATATCATCTTCATCATCACCATTACCATTATTACTGTACCTAACATTTATTAAATGACTAATTATGTGTCAAGTGCTTTAAATTGACTATTTTCTTTAATACAAAAACACGCTAATGAATGAAATACTATTACAGTCTTCACTTTACAGATGAGGAAATAGATTAGACCTAGGATGGCTAGGCAACTTATTCTAAGCCATACAGCTAATAATTTGTGGAACTAGGATTCATACTCCGGTGTGTCTCACAGGAGAGCCCGTACTCATACCCCTTCTCCTATACATTGTAAGCAGTTTTACATATGCAGAGGACAATGAGATTTTCTTATCTATGTCAGTATGATAGCTAAATAAATATTTAGCAGTTAAATAAATATTGAATAAATGGCAGACTGAAAAAAATGGCTTTTTAATGGGGAAGTTCTACTGAATTATTTGCCAGTCATCTTTTTGGGGGAAGGGGGTTAATGTGAGAAAATAGAGCTACTGTTCTCAAGTAAGTCTTAGGCAATTTTGAAAGCTGTATTAATGTACTGAGTGCATAGTTTCTAAAATGCTTTATCAAATTTCAGTTGGAGTAACTTACACTTTAGCAAAAAATATACAATATATGTTTGATGCTACTTCTCAATCACTGTGCATCCCTGTGTCATCACGTACGCCATCAACTACTTTTGTGTGCATTTGAATACCTAAACCGTGTCTTTTATACTATTCAGAACAATCTCAGGGAACAGAAACTTATTTTGATATTTCCTTTAAAAAAAATAGAGACCTGAAGAAGCTGAAATGGCAGCTTAATTTCTCTAGAATTTTTGAATATTTTTAAATTGATTTTTTGAAAAGAGTTGTTTTAACTTGTTTAATTGTTTACATGTAACTGCCCTTCATTGATCAGTAATTTAATATATTTCTTGCGGTTTTAGCTATCAAAAATATAGATTTGTGAATCACATATTTCTAGCCCTGATTTCTGCCCTGGGTTTCAAGTTGTTGCCTGAATCTATGCACATGAGTATCCTAGTGATGCCTCAAACCTAATAAACCTTAAACTGAACCACTCATTTATCCTCTCTCAAACTTGATTTTCCATTTCTATTTCAAATTTTAGTTAATGACACCATCATTCTACCCACATTCCTCAACTCCACATCCTGTACATCATCAGGCTCTATAAATTTTTCATCCTAAATGTCCAAAAATTATTATCCTCCTCTCAGTCCAAATTACCACTGTCCTATCTGGCCATCAACTACTCTAGACATTTTCAATACCCTCCTAACTCGTCTCCTTTGCCTTCATTCTTGCTATCCTTAAACTCCTCTTCCTTTAGTGCAGTCGTAGTAAATCTCTGAAGTCAATGGAAAGCTTTAAGGAGAGTTACTTTTGTCTTTCAATCAGAAATACATTATGCTCTTTCATCTCAGGATCTATGTACACAATGTATCAATGTATCCTCTGCCTAAAATGTTCCACTTTCACACAAAAAACATCAGACTGCCAAGGTTCAAACACTGTGTGGCCCTTGGCAAGTTATTTAACTAACAGCTTGGCATCTCAGCTTCACCAGCATAAAATGAGGATGTAGTAGTACCTAACTCAAAGGAGTTTTCTCACACTAGAATATAACATCTATTAATTAAGAATTTTGTCTTGTTAACTGCTATAACAACAGCTCCTACAACAGTGAGCAACACTCATTCGGTACTCAATAAACATTTGATAAATAAAATAAATTTATAAATAATTGAAAAATCATTTAGAACAGTGTGTACACATACTAATACTCATAATATATTAATACTAATTTTATGCATAATACATTAGTATTATTATGTATGATGTACAAAACAGTTCAGATGTCACTCAGGGAACTGTACCTTAACTGTGCCCAAAGATTAGGTTAAAACATGAAAGCATGATTTAAAATTCCCCCAAATTTGACTTTAAATATAAAGAGAAAAAGTTGTATAATGTAGTCAGCTCAAAAAAGTAATATTAAATACTTACTATGCACTATGTTGCCAAATTCAAGGAAACAATTTGCAGTAAAAATTATTTCAGAGGATTGACTTCAGTAAAATGTCAGTGTAAGCAGCTCCATGCTCCCATCTCCCCATAGAAGTATTAAAAAATAAACAGAAACTATAAGAAACAACTTGGTCAAAACTATGGAAAACATTCAATAGTTTATAGCAAATAAGCAAGCAATGAATCAAGAAAAAGTCAACTTAAAAATGGTAAGAAAGCTTCACTAAGCTTTTTTTCTTTTTTCAAGCATTTTTACTTGACTTACTTTACTCCCTCTGGCTTGGTATGAGTCTTAAAGAGAGCAACCTGTACTCAAATTGTGGGAAACTGTACTCAAATTGTGGGATCCTAGTCACTAATTCTGGGGGGAGCAGAGAATAATTTATTTAAAAAAATATTGGGTAGGTTTGTTCTAAACTGTCTGGAGGCCACCTGAAAAACTGAAGGAAGACATTCATCTCTATTTTGCCAAACTCCGAAATCACCTAAATCAGAAAAGTGTTACACGTTGCTCAGAAACATGGTAATATGTACAAACCATCTGCAGACACCTGAGATAGGATTACACTCGTGACATACAGTAGCTCACCTAAATACTGGGCAGAAAAAACAGGGAGAAAAATGAAGCGAATTAAAACCATCATGTATACAGGGAAATATAGGAAGGCATGCTCATGCCCAGGTCAACATGAAAGCTCAGAAAAATGTGAGAAGACCTAAAGTTTTCACCTTGGGCTGAACAATTTGCAAGACAAATAGAACACTACAACCTTCAACAATTAAAAAAATAAATGAAACCCAAGGAACAGGAGAATTTGACTTTCAGTGTTACCACATTGTAATATTTAAATGTTCAGTTATTAACAAAAAAATATATAAGGCATACAAAGAAATAGGAAAATATTTGTTATTTAGAAAGTGAAAAAAAACTAATTGACATAAATCATCCCTGAGGAAGCCCAGGCACTGGACTTCCTAGATGAAGATTGTACACCAAGTGTCTTTATCCCTCAGAGAGCTAAAGGCAAACAAGGACAAAGACCTAAAGGAAACCAGGAAAAAATTATGTATGAGCAAAGTTAGAATATTAATAAAGGAATACAAATTATAAAAATAAACCAAATAGACATTCCTGTGCTAAAAATTATAATAACACATAAAAAATTGTTACAGGAGTTCAACAGCAGATTTGAGCAGGAAAAATAATTAATATAATAGAAGATATGACAATTAAATTTATACAGCATGAGGAGCAAAACTTTTTTAAAAGTATGAAGAAAGGTGACAAAGCCTGTGGAACTCCATCAAGAGTCATTGCTGGAAGAAGACAAAGAGAAAGGATTAGAGAGAATATTCAAAAAAATAGTGTCCCAAAACTTCTCAAATTTGAAAAGATGCAAATATAAACATGCAATAATGTCAACAAAGCCCAAGTAAATTAAACTCAAAGAATTTCACAAGGAAAAACATTATACTTAAACTGTTTAAAGCCAAAGGAAAAAAAAAATCTTGAAAGCAGCAAGAGGGAACACTTTATGTACAAGGGATCCTCAATGAGATTAACATTCAATTTCCCATCAGAAATCATGGAGTTTAGAAGGTAATGTGATGACATATTTAAAGTGTTCAAGAAGAAAACTGCAAATCAAAAATTCTATATTAGAAAAACTATTCTAAAAAGTGAACTAATACATCCCCAGATAAACAAAACTTGAAGGAGTTTGTAACTATTACATGTGCCTTACAAGAGATCTAAATAGTCCTTCAGGTTGAAATAAAACAATAGATGGTAGCTGAAAAATGTATAAAGAAAAAAAAAAATACAAGAGAACAATGAAACTAAAAGCTGATTCTTTGAAAATATATACAAAATTGATAAACCTTTAGCCAGAATCCTCAAGAAAAAAAAGGAGAGGACTCAAATCAATAAAGTCAGAAATAAAAAAGGAGAAGTTACAACCAACACCACAGAAATACAAAGGACCATAAGAGACTACTGCAAGCAACTATATGTGAATAAAATGGACAAACTAGAAGAAATGGACAAATTCTTAAAAAGGTACCATCTACCAAGACTGAACCAAAAAGAAATCGAAAATTTGAACAGACCAATTGCCAGTAATGAAATGGAATCTTTAACCCAAAACTCAACAAACAAGAGTCCAGAACCAGATGGCTTCAAAAGTGAATTCTACCAAACAGTTTGAGCAGAATTAACACCTATCCTTCTCAAATGATTCATAAATATTGCATAGGAAGGAACATTTCCAAACTCATTCTATGAGGCCAGATTCACCCTGATACCCAAACCAGACAAAGATATCACAGAAAACAAAATTATAGGCCAATATAACTGAAGAACATAAATGCAAGAATACTCAACAAAATATTAGCAAACTGAATCCAACATAGAGGGAAATTACTCAACATAATAAAGGCCATATAGGACAAAGTTACAGCTAACATCATACTCGAAGGTGAAAAGCTGAAAGCATTTCCTCTAAGATAAGGAACAAGATGAAGATGGCCAGTCTTGCTGCTTTTATTCAACATAGCTGTGCAAGTCCTATCCATGGCAATCAGAGAAGAAAAAAAAGGAATCCAACTTGGAAAAGAAGAAGTAAAACTGTCACTGTTTGCAGATGACATAGTACTACACAATGAAAACCCTAAAGATGCTATCAGAAAACTGCTAGAGCTTATCAATGAATTTTCTAAAGTTGCATGATACAAAATTAATACACAGAAATTTGATGCATTTCTATACATTAACAGCAAGCTATCAAGAAGAGAAATTAATGAAACAATTTCATTTACCACTGCATCAAAAAGAATAAATTACCTAGGCATAAACCTACCTAAGGAAATAAAAGAACTTTACTCAGAAAACTATAAGACACTGAAGAAAGCAATTGAAGAGGATACAAACAGATGAAAAGAGATAATGTGTTTTTAGATGAGAAGAATCAATATTATTAAAATGACCCTAAAACTCAAGGCAATCTGCAGATTCAATTCAATCCCTACCAAATTACAAATGGCATTTTTCACAGAACTAGAGTAAATAATTTTAAATTGTGTATGGAAACAAAAAAGACTCGAATAGCCAAAATAAACTTGAGAAAGAACAAAGGTAGAAGAATAAAGCTCCCTGTGTTCAGACTATACTACCAAGCTACAGGAAACAAAACACTATGGTTCTGGCACAAAAGCAGAAAAATAGATCAATGGAACAGGATAGAAAATCCAGAAATAAACCCACACACTTATGGTCAATTAATCTATGACAAAGTAGGCAAAAATATACAATGGAGAAAAGACAGTCTCTTCAATTAGTGGTGCTGGGAACACTGGGCATCTACATGTAAAAGAATGAAATTTGAACATTCTCTAACCCAATATAAAAATAAACACAAAATGGATTAAAGACCGAAATATAATACTGGACACCATAATACTCCTAGAGGAAAACATAAGCAGAATACTCTGACATAAATGACAGTAATGTTTTTTTGGATCTGTCTCCTAGTGTAATGGAAACAAAGCAAAGATAAACAAATGGGAACTGAATAAACTTAAAAGCTTAAAAGACAACCTAAGGAATTGGAGAAAATATTTGTAAACAATGCAACTAACAAGGGATTAATTTTAAAAATATACAAAAAACTCATACAGCTCAATATCAAACAAACAACCCAATCAAAAAATTGGCAGAAGACCTAAATAGAAATTCTCCAAAGAAGACATATGGATGGTCAAAAAGCACATGAAAAGATGCTCAGTGTCACTAATTATTAGAGAAATGCAAATCAAAACTACAATGAGGTATAACCTCACACTGGTCAGAATGGCCATCATCAAAATGTCTACAAATAATAAATGCTGGTGAGGGTGTGGAGAAAAAGGAACCCTCCTACACTGTTGGTGAGACTGTAAATTGGTGCTCCCACTATGGAGAACAGTATTCAGTTCCTTAAAAAAAAACTGAAAATAAAGTTACCATGTGATCCTGCAATCCAACGTCTGTATACATTCCAAGAAAACTCTAATCTGAAAAGATTCATGCACCACAATATTCATAGCAGCACTATTTACAATAGGCAAGATACAGAAGCCATCTAAATGTCTTTTGACAGAGGAATGGATAAAGAAGAAATGGTATATATATATACAATGGAATATTACTCAGCAATAAAAAAGAATGAAATAATGCCATTTGAAGCAACATGGATGGACCTAGAGATTATCATACAAAGTGAAGTAAGTCAGACAGAGAAAGACAAATATATATCGCTTGTATATGGAATCTTAAAAAGTGATGTACATAAAGTTATTTACAAAAGAGAAATAGACACAGACACAGAAAGCAAACTTATGGTCATTAAAGGGGAAAGGGGAGGTGAGGGATAAATTAAGGATTTGGGATTAACAGATAAACACTATGATATTGAAAATAGATAAACAATAAGCACCTACTGTATAGCAAAGGGAACTATATTTACTATATTGTAATCACCTGAAATGTAAAAGAATCTGAAAAAGAAGATATATATGATGTATGTATACATATAACCAAATCACTTTGCTGTACACCTGAAACATTGTATATTAACTATACTTCAATTTAAAAAAATCACCAAAAAAAGAAAATCAGACAATTTAATCAATACACTGCATAAACAGAATGAAGAGAAAAAATGGTTATCTTGATGCAGAGAAACCTTTTGACAAAATTCAATATAATTTCATAATAAAATTTTTAACTAAATAGAAGGTGAATACATCAATATAATTAAGGACATATATGAGAAACCCAGAGCTAACATCACACTCAATTGTGAAAGGCTGAAATATCTTTTTCTAGTATTAGGAAAAAGAAAAGGATGTGCACTTTAGCATCATCTAAATGTAGTACTTTAAGTCCTTAATAGAGAATTTAGGCAAGAACAAGAAATAAGCGTGTCCAAATTGCAAAGAAAAAGATAAAATTATATTTATTTGTAGACAACATAATCTTATATGTACAAAAATCTAAAGATTAAACAATTGTTAGAATAAACAATCTCATCAAATTTGCAGGAAACGAAATCAATACTTACATTAGTTATGCTTCTATATCAAACCGATAAAATATATAGGAATAAATTTAACCAAGGAAGCAAAAGATTTGTACACTGAAATCTACAAAATGCCTCTGGAAAAAACTAATAAAGAAGACACAAATAAACAAAAAGGCCTTCCATGTTCATGGATTGGAAGACAATACTGTTAAAATGTCAATACTACATAAAGAATCTATAGATTCAATGCAATCCTTATTAAAATCCAATAATATTTTTTGGAAAAAATAGAAAAATCCATCCTAAATTTAGGTGGAATTATAAGAAATCTCAAATAGTCAAAATAACCTTGAAAAATAAGAAAAAATGTGGAGGTCTCAGCCTTCCTAATTGCAAAACTTAATACGAAGTAATGATAATCAAATGTCTGATACTTACATTAAAACATATATAGACACCAATGGAATAGTAAAAAGCAACCCACCACATGTTCCTGTATATGCCCAAGTGATTTTTGACAAGAGTGCCAATATAAATAAATGAGGAAAGGGCTGTCTTTTCAAACAACAAAAGAGAATAAATCAGTAATCAAAAACTAACCTCACAACAACAACAAAAAGCTCCAGAACCAGATGGCTTCAGTGGTAAATTTTACCAAATATTTAAAGACTTATCACCAATCTTTCCCAAACTCTTCCAAAAAATAGAGGAGAGACAATTCCTAATTCCTTTCATAAGGATAGCATTACACTGATGCCAAAGCCAGACAAGGCATCACAAGAAAAGATATACCAATATTTTTTATAAATATAGATGCAAAAATCCCCCACAATATACTAGCAAACATAATCCAACAACATATTGAAAAGATTATACACCGTGTCCAAGTGGGATTTATCCCAGGAACGCAAGGTTGGTTAATCATAAGAAAATCAATGTAACACAGTACATTAATAGAATGAACAGGAAGAAATGATTATTTCAAATGATAATAAAGGTCATTTGAAAAAATCCACACCCTTTCACAATAAACATACTCAGAAAATTAAGAAAAAAACAAAAAACAAAACTTCCTCAACAGGATAAAGGGGATATATGTAAAACTCATAACAAACGTCAGACTTGATGTTGAATGACTGAAACATTTCTTCTAAGGTCAGGAACCATACAAACATTCCACTTTTACTACTGTTATTCATCACTGTACTGGAAGTTCTAGCCAGAAAAACTAGAAAGTAAAAGAAATAAAAGGCATCACATTTGAAAAGAAAGAAGGAAAATTTTCAGTTCAGATGACATGATCCTAGATAAAGATAATCCAAAAAATTTTACTAAAAGGATACTAGAATGAAGAAATGAATTCTGCCTAGAGGAAAGCACAAAATCAATGCAAAACTAAGTTTTATTTCTGTATAGAAATGAGGAATGAAAAATATGAAAAGATTAAGACAGCAGTTGTATTTACAATTGTATGCAAAATAACAAACTAGCAAGAATAAATATAGCAACAATCCCAAAAAAGTTGAAAGATTTGTGAACTGAAAAGAAATATTGCTGAAAAAAAATTTAAACCTATATAAATGGAAACAGATCCCATGTTCATGAAATAGAAAACCTAATATGGTGAATATGTCAATAGTACCCAAAACAATGTATTGATTTACTTAAATATATATGAAAATCTTAATAATTGTTTTTCCAAAATTTGAAAAACTGATCCTAAAATTCCTATGGAATCACAAGCAACCACAGATAGCCAAAACAACTTTGAAAAAGAAAAGAAGTGGAATATTCACAGTCTCCAATATCAAAATTACCTCAAAGTGGGACTTATCTGGTGGCACAGTGGTTAAGAATCCACCTGTCAATGCAGGGGGCATGGGTTTGATCCCTGGTCCAGGAAGATCCCATATGCCATGGAGCAAATAAGTCCATGTGCCACAACTACTGAGCCAGTGTGCCACAACTACTGAGACTGCATGCTGAAACTACTGAAACCTGTGTGGCTAGAGACCGTGCTCTGCAACAAGAAAAGCCACTGCAATGAGAAGCCCATGCACTGCAATGAAGAGTAGCCCCCACTTGCCATAACTAGAGAGAGCCCTCATGCAGCAATGAAAACCAAATTCAGGCAAAATATAATTTTTTTTTTAATTACCTCAAAGACATTGTAATCAAAACAGTGTGGTATTTGCATTTGGCTAGACATATAGAATGGAATAGAAATGAGAATCCAGAAATAAACCCATATATCTAATATATAGATATAAAGTATAAAACTCTAGTTTATTTTTATGGTACATTTTTATTGTTATACAATATACATAAATTACAGTTTTAACCATTTTTAATTGTACAGTTCAGTAGCATTGAGTACATTCACAATGTTGGGCAACCATCACCACTCTACAACTTCAAAATATTTTATTATTCTGAACTGGAATTCTTTACATATTACACAATAACTACATATTATTATCTCTTCCTTCCAACTCCTGATAACCTCTATTCTCTAAGGTACACACATAATTATCTTTAGGTCTCTATGACTTTGACTATTCTAGATACTTCATATAGGTGAAATAATACAATATTTGTCCTTCAGTGTCTGGATTATTTCACTTAGCATGATTATATGTTGTATCATGCATCACAATATTATTCCTTTTTAAAGCTTAAAAGTATTCTATCTATGCATATACCATATTGTGTTTATCCATTCATTCATTGATGGGCATTTGGGTTAATTATATCTTATGGCTCTGACAAACAAGGCTGCTATAAACATGGGTTTGCAATTATTTTGGAGGCCCCGCTTTAAATTCTATTGGCTATATAACTTCAAGTGGAATGGATGTATAACATACACTACGCTTTATTTTCTGAGGAATTTTCATACTGTGTTCCACAAAAGCTGCACGTTTTACATTCCCACCAGCACTGCACAAGGTTTCTAATTTCTCCACATCATAACCAGCTCTTGCTATTTTCCATTATTTTTTTTTATAATAGCCATACCATAGGTTGTGAAGTGGTATCTCATTGTGATTGTGATTTACATTTCCCTAATGACTAGTCATGTTCAGCATCTTTTCATGTACTTATTGGTTATTTGTATAACTTCTTTGAGAAATATGTGTTCAAGTGCTAGCCCATTTAAGAAACCATGTTGGTAGAAAAATCTTAGAGCTCATTAATGATATCAGTAAAGTTGGAGAATACAAAATTAATACACAGAAATCTGTTGCACCTCTATACACTAAAAATGAAAAATTAGAAAGAGAAATTAAGGAAACAATTCCATGTACCATCACATCAAGAATAATAAAATACCTAGGAATAAACCTACCTAAGGAGGAAAAAGACCTGTACTGGAAAACCATAAGGCACTGATGAAAGAAACTGAAGATGACACAAGCAGATGGAAAGATATACCATATTCATGGATTGGAATAATCAATATTGTTAAAATGACCATACAACCTAAGGCAAACTACAGATTCAATGTAATCCTTATCAAATTACAAATGGCATTTTTTTTTGCAGATCTAGAAAAAAAGCATATTAAAATTTGTATGGAACCACAAAAGACCCCGAATAGCCAAAGAAATCTTAAGAAAGAAAAATGGAGCTGGAGGAATCAGGGTCCCTGACTTCAGACTGTACTACAAAGCAGCAGTCATGAGAAAAATATGGTAGTGGCACAAAAACAGGCATATAGATCAATGGAACAGGATAGAAATCCCGGAAACAAACCCACAAAGTAGGCAAGGGTATACAATGGGGAAAAGACAGTCTCTTCAATAAGTGGTGCTGAGAACATTGGACAGCTACATGTAATAAAATGAAACCAGGGCTTCCCTGGTGGCGCAGTGGTTGGGAGTCTGCCTGCCAATGCGGGGGACGTGGGTTCGAGCCCTGGTCTGGGAAGATCCCACATGCCGCGGAGCAACTAGGCCCGTGAGCCACAATTTACTGAGCCTGCGCGTCTGGAGCCTGTGCACCGCAACAAGAGAGGCCGCGATAGTGAGAGGCCCGCGCACTGCGATGAAGAGTGGCCCCCGCTCGCCCCAACTACAGAAGGCCCTCGCGCAGAGACGAAGACCCCACACAGCCATAAATAAATAAATAAATAAACCCCAAAAGTTAAAAAAAAAAAAAAAAAATGAAACCAGAACTTTCTCTAGCACCATATAAAAAAATAAAAGGGACTAATGACCTAAACGTAAGACAGGATACTGTAAAAATCCTAGAGTTTTCTGTACAGCAGAAATTAGCACAACACTGTAAGTCAAATACACTTCAAAAAAATCCTAGAAGAAAACATAAGCAGAACAATATTTGACATAAGTCACAGCAGTATATTTTTGGATCCATATCCTAGAGTAATGGAAATAAAAACAAAAATAAATAAATGGGACCTAATTATACTTAAAATCTTTTTGCACAACAAATGAAACCATAAACAAAACAAAAAGACAACATACAGGATCGGAGAAAATATTTGTAAAAGATGCAACTGACAAGGGACTAATCTCCAAAATATACAAAGAGCTTGTGCAGATCAATAACAAAACCAACAACCGAATTAAAAAAAATGGCAGCAGATCTAAATAGATATATATTCAAAGAAGACATACTGATAGCAAACAGGCACAGGAAAAAATGCTCAACATCGCTAATTAGTAGAGAAATGCAAATCAAAACTATAACAAGGTTACTTTTCACTCCGTCAGAAAGGTCATCATCAAAAGATCTACAAATAAAATTGCTGGAGAGGGTGTGGAGAAAAAGGAACCATCCTACACTGTTGATGGGAATGTAAATTGGTATAGGCACAATGGAGAACAACATGGGGGTTCCTTAAAAACATAATAATAGAATTACCATATGATCCTGCAATCCCACTCCTGGGTATATATCCAAAACAAACAAACAACTAAAAATGGTACATGTACCCGATGTTCACTGCAGCAATATTTACAATAGCCAAGTCATGGAAGCACCCTAGATATCCATCACCAGATGAATGGATAAAGAAGATGTGGTGTATATACAATGGAATATTACTCAGCCATAAAAAAGAATGAAATAATGCCATTTGAAGCAACATGGTTGGGCTGAGGAATTACCATACTAAGTGAAGTAAGTCAGACAGAGAAAGACAAATATCATATGATATCACTTATATGTGGAATCTAAAATAAGGATACAAATGAACTTATTCACAAAACAGGAAGACTCACAGACATAGAAAACAAACTTATGTTTACAAAAGGGGAAAGGGAGGTATAAATTACGAGTTTGGGATTAACATATACACACTATTAAATAAAAAACACATAACCAACAAGGACCTACTCTATAGCACAGGGAAAGATACCCAATATTTTAAATAACCTATAATGGAAAACAGTCTGAAATATATACATATTTTAGAACTATATATATATTTCTGAACTATATATATATATACACATATATATATATCACTGTGCTATAGAACTAAAACTAAAACACCGTTATAAATTAACTACACTTCAATAAAAAAATAGTGATAATCTTAAATATATTTGGGAAAAAAACTAATATAGCCAAAAGAGTGATTGCTTTTAGGATATTAAAATTATTAAATTTTGTTATTTTTTATTCCAAAATAAATCTGTCACATTAAAAAAAATGTGTACTAGTTTGCTAAGGCTAACATTACAGATACCACAGACTGGGTGACTTAAACAACAAAAATGTATTTTCTCACAGTTCTGGAGCCTAGTAATCCAAGATCTTTCTGTCAGTGGAGTTAATTTATTTGAGGCTTCTCTCCTTGGTTTGTAGTTGGCCACAATATTTTACTGTATTTATATGTTCTTTTATTTTTCTGTATCTGTGTCCTAATCTTCTTGTTTTATAAGCACACCAGTCTAACAGCTTTCCTTTATTTTATTGTATCTTTCTCCCCTCAGTCCAAGCTGGTAGTGATTGTGCTAGTATAACTCCATTTCTGTTCCTGGCTTCAGCTGAAATGGTTGATTGGATCCATAAGTCACAAGCCTATAATCTCTTCAGCAAATGTTCGGCCATAACCCTAATTGTCTCTCTAAAGCATGCTTTTTAAAAAATTTTCTGCAGTATAGGTAGGGTGAGAATTTTCCAAATCTTCATGTATTTGTTCCTTTTTCTTAATTTATTTCTTTCCTTTTATTTCCAATTTTATTTTATTTATTTTTTCCTTTTGTTTATTTTTTATTTTATATTGGAGTATAGTTGATTAACAATGTTGTGTTACTTTCAGGTGTACAACAAGGTGATTCAGTTATACATGTACATGTATCAATTCTTTTACAAATTATTTTCCCATTTTGGTTATTACAGAGTATCGAGCAGAGTTCCCGATGGTATACAGTAGGTCTTTGTTGGTTATCTATTTTAAATGTAGCAGTATGTACCTGTCAATCCCAAACTCCCAATCTGTCCCTCCCCCCAATCCTTGCGCCCTGGTAACCATAAGTTCTTTCTCTAATTCTTTGAGTCTGTCTCTGTTTTGTAAATTAGTTTGTTTGTTTCAATTTTTTTTAAGATTATGCATATAAGTGACATATGATATTTGCCTTTGTCTGACTTACTTCACTTAGTATGACAATCTCTGGGTCCATCCTTGTTGCTACAAATGGCATTATTTCATTCTTTTTAATGGTTGAGTAATATTACATTGTATATATGTGCCACAACTTCTTTAACTATTCATCTATATTGAACATTTATGTTGCTTCCATGTCTTGGCTATTATAATCAGTGCTGCAATGAACTTTGGGATGCAAGTATCTTTTCTTAATTTTTTTTTCTTTTTTTTTTATTGCCAAGTAGCATTCTTTTGTATTACCACAATTTGTCCATCCACTTACCTATTGAGGAACATCTGGGTTGTTTGCAGCTTTGGGCAGTTGTGAATAAAGGTACCACAACCATTTACATAAAGGTTCTATTGTATGTGTTTTTTTTTTCTTTTCTTTTTTTTACTTGAGTAAATACCTAGAGTGGGTTTATGTACATTATATTTTTTATTATTTTTTAATGGAGTGTAGTTGCTTTACAATGTTGTGTTACTTTCTGCTGTACAGCAAAGTGAATCAGCTATATGTATACATATATCCCTTCCTTTTTGGATTTCCTTCCCATTTAGATTATCACAGAGAATTGAGTACAGTTCCCTGTGTTATAAAGTAGCTTCTCATTAGTTATCTACTTTATACATACTAGTGTACATATGTCAATCCGATTCTCCCAATTCATCCCATCCCCCCTTCCCACCCTGGTATCCATATATCCATTCTCTATCTCTGTATCTCTATTTCTGTTTTGCAAATGAGTTCATCCGTATTATTTTTCTAGATTTCACATTTAAGTGATATAATACTACATTTGTTTTTTCTCTTTCTGACTCACTTCACTCTGTATGACAGTCTCTAGGTACATTCACATCTCCACAAATTGCACCATATTGTACTTTTTTATGGCTGAGTAATATACCATTGTATGTATGTACCACATCATCTTTATCCATTCTTCTGTTGATGGACATTTAGGCTGCTTCCATGACCTGGATATTTTAAATAGTGGGGCAATGAACATTGGGGGGGGGCATGTGTCTTTTTGAATTATGGTTTTCTCTGGCTATATGTCCAGTAGTGGGATTGCTGGGTCATATGATAATTCTATTTTTAGTTTTTTAAGGAACCTCCATACTGTTCTCCATAGTGGCTGTATCCATTTACATTCCCACCAACAGTGCAAGAGTGTTCCCTTTCCTTCACAACCTCTCCAGCTTTTACTGCTTATAGAGTTTTTGATGATGACCATTCTGACCAGTGTGAGGTGATACCTCACTGTTGTTTTGATCTGCATTTCACTAATAATTAGTGATATTGAGCATCTATTCTTGAGTTTGTTGGCCATCTCTATGTATTCTTTGAAGAAATGTCTATTTAGGTCTTCTGCCCATTTTCTGATTATGTTATTTGTTTATTTGATATTGAGTTGCAAGTGATGTTTGTTTATTTTGAAAATTAGATTGCTTCATTTGCAAATATTTTTTCCCATTCTGAGGCTTGTCTTTTTGTCTTGTTTATGGTTTCCTTTGCTATGGAAAAGCTTTTAAGTTTAATTAGGTCCAATTTATTTATTTATTTTTTTATTTTCATTAGTCTAGGAGTTGGGTGAAAAAAGATCTTGCTGCGATTTATGTCAAAGTGTTATCTGCCTATGTTTTCCTTTAAGAATTTTATAGTGTCTGGTCTTACATTTAAGTCTTTAATCAATTTTGAGTTTGTTTTTGTGTATGGTGTTTGGGAGTGTCCTAATTTCATTCTTATACATGTAGCTGTCCAGTTTTTCCAGTGCCATTTATTGAAGAGACTGTCTTTTATTCATTGTATATTCCTGCTTCCTTTATCATAGATTAGTTGACCATTGGTGCATGGGTTTATGTTTGGGATTTCTATCCTGTACCATCGATCCATATTTCTGTTTTTGTGCCAGTACCATACAATTTTGATTACTGTAGCTTCGTAGTATAGTCTGAGTCAGGGAACCTGATTCCTCCAACTCCGTTTTTCTTTCTCAGGCTTGCTTTGGCTATTCGTGGTCTTTTGTGTTTCCATACAAGTTGTGAAACATTTTGTTCTAATGCTGTGTAAAATGCCATTGGTAGTTTGATAGGGATTGCACTGAATCTGTAGATTGCTTTGGGTAGTATAGTCATTTTCACAATATTGATTCTACCAACCCCAAAACATGGTATATCTCTCCATTTGTATCATCTTTGATTTCTTTCATCAATATCCTATAGTTTTCTGAGTACAGGTTTTTTGTCTCCTTAGGTTTATTCCTAGGTATTTTATTCTTTTTGTTGCAGTGGTAAATGGATTGTTTCCTTAATTGATCTTTCGTTTTTAGTATGTAGGAATGTAAGAGATTTCTGTGTGTTAATTTACATCTTGCAACTTTACCAAATTCATTGATTAGCTATAGTAGTTTTCTGGTAGCATTTTTTAGGATTTACTATAGATAGTATCATGTCATCTGCAAATGGTGTCAGTTTTCCTTTTATTTCATTTTTTCTCTGATTTCCATGGCTATGTCTTCCAAAACTATGTTGAATAATATTGGTGAGAGTGGATATCCTTGTCTTTTTGCTGATCTTAGAAGGAATGCTGTCAGTTTTTCACCATTGAGAATGTTTGCTGTGGGTTTGTCATATATGGCCTTTATTACGTTGAGGTAGGTGCCCACTTTCTGGACAGTTTTTATCACAAATGGGTGTTGAATTTTGTAAAATGTCTTTTCTGCATCTATTGAGATGATCATATTTTTTTTAATTCTTCAATTTGTTGATATGGTGTATCACACTGATTGATTTTTGTATATTGAAGAATCCTTGCATCCCTGGGATAAATCCCACTTGATCATGGTGTATGATCGTTTTAATATGTTGTTGGATTCTGTTTGTGAGTATTTTATTGAGGATTTTTGCGTCTATGTTCATCAGTGATATTGGTATGTAATTTTCTTTTTTGTGATACCTTTGTCTGATTTTGGTATCAGGGTGATAGTGGCCTCGTAGAATGAGCTTGGGAGTATTCCTACATCTGCAATTTTGGGGAAGAGTTTGAGATGGATAGGTGTTAGTTCTTCTCTAAATGTTTGATAGAATTCATCTGTGAAGCCATCTGATCCTGGAATTTTGTTTGCTGCAAGGTTTTGAATCACAGTTTCAATTTCAGTACTTGTGATTGGTCTGTTCATATTTTCTAATACTTCCTGGTTCTTCTTGGAAGTATTACCTTTCTAAGAATTTGTTCATTTCTTCCAGGTTGTCCAATTTTGTAGCATATAGTTGCTTCTAGTAGTCCTTTATGATCCATCCTATTTCTGATCCTTTGTATCTTTGATCCTTTGTAACTTCTCTTTTTTTCATTTCTAATTTTATTCAATTGAGTCCTCTCCCTTTTTTTTATGGTTATCACTGAAGGTTTATCAATTTTAATTTCTCAAAAAAACAGCTTTAATTTCATTCATATTTGCTATTGGTTTCTTCCTTTCTATTTCATTTATTTCTGCTCTGATCTTTATGATTTCTTTCTACTAACTTTGGGTTTTGTTTGTTCTTCTTTCTCTAGTTACTTCAGGTGTAAGGTTAGGCTGTTGATTTGAGATCTTTCTTGTTTCTTGAGGTGGGATTGTATTGCTATAAACTTCCTTCTTAGAACGGCTTTTGCTGCATTTCATAGGAATTGGGTCCTTGTGTTTTCATTGTCATTTGTTTCTAGGTATTTTTTGATTTCTTCTTTGATTTCTTCAGTGATCCATTGGTTATTTAGCAGCATTTTGTTTACCCTCCATATGTTTGTGTTTTTTACAGTTTTTATTTGTTTCTGTAACTGATTTCTTACCTCATACTGTTGTGGTCAAAAAATATGCTTGATATGATTTCAATTTTCTTACCTTTACTGAGACTTGATTTGTGACCCAAGATGTGATCTATCCTGGAGATTGTTCCATGTGTACTTGAGAAGAAAGTGTATACTGCTTCTTTCAGATGGAAGGTCCTATAAATATCAGTTAAGTCTATTGGTTTTAATGTGCCATTTAAGGCTTGTGTTTACTTATTAATTTTCTGTTGGGATTATCTGTCTATTTTTGTAAGTGAAGTGTTAAAGTTCCCCACTATTATCGTTTTACTGTTGATTTCCCATTTTATAGCTGTTAGCATTTGTCTTAAGTATTGCAGTACTCCTCTGTTGGGTGCATAAATAATTACTATTGTTATATCATCTTTTTAGATTGATCCCCTGATCATTATGTTGTGTCCTTCCTTTTCTCATGTAATAGTCTTTATTGTAATGTCTATTTTGTCTGATATGAGTACTGTTACTCCAGGTTTCTTTTGGTATCTATTTGCATGGAATATCTTTTACCATCCCCTCACTTTCAGTCTGTATGTGTCCCTAGGTTTCAAGTGGGTCTCTTGTAGACAGCATACACATGGGCTTTGTTTTTGTATCCATTCAGGCATTCTGTGTCTTTTGGTTGGAGCATTTAATCCATTTACCTTTAGGGTAATTTTTGATATGTATGTTCCTATTACCATTTTCTTTATTGTTTTGCATATGTTTTTGTGGTCTTTTTCCTCTCTTGTGTTTTCCGCCTAGAGAAGTTCCTTTAGCGTTTGTTGTAAAGCTGGTTTGGTGGTGCTGAATTCTCTTATCTATTGCTTGGTTGTAAAGATTTTGATTTCTCTGTCAAATCTGAGCCATAGTTTTGCTGGGTAGTGTATTCTAGGTTATAGGTTTTTTTTTTTTTTTCCCTTTCATCACTTTAAATATATTATGCCACTCTCTATTGGCTTGCATAGTTTCTGCTGAAAAATCAGCTGCTAATGTTATGTGGATTCCCTTGTATATTATTTGCTGCTTTTCCCTTGGTGCTTTTAATATTTTTTGTTTGTATTTAATTTTTGTTAGTTTGATTAATATGTGGCTTCATGTGTTTCTCCTTGGGTTTATCCTGTATGGGACCCTCTGTGCTTCCTGGACCTGGGTGACTATTTCCTTTCCCATGTTAGGGAAGTTTTCAACTATAATCTCTTCAAATATTTTCTCAGACCCTCTCTCTTTTTCTTCTTCTTCTGCGACACCTATAGTTCAAATGTTGGTGCGTTTAATGTTGTCCCAGAGGTCTCTGAGACTCTTCATTTCTTTTTATTCTTTTTTCTTTATTCTGCTCCACAGCTGTTATTTTCACCATTCTATCTTCCAACTCACTTATCCGTTCTTCTGCCTCAGTTATTCTGTTATTGATTCCTTCTAGTGTATTTTTCATTTCAGTTATTGTATTGTTCATCACTGTATGTTTGTTCTTTAATTCTTCTAGGTCCTTTTTAAACATTTCTTGTATCTTCTAGATCCATGCCTCCATTCTATTTCTGAGACCTTGGATTACCTTAACTATCATTACTCTGAATTCTTTTTCAGGTATATTGAATACTTCTTCTTCAGTTATTTAATCTTGTGGATTTTTACCTTGCTCCTTAGTTTATAACATAATTCTCTGTCATCTCATTTTGTATAACTTATTGTGTTTGTGGTCTCCTTTCTGCAGTCTTCAAGGTGGTAGGTCTTTTGTTTTTGTTATCTGCCCTCTGGTTGGTGAGCTTGGTCGAGGGGTTTCTGTAGGCTTCTTGGTGGGAGGAACTGGTTCCTGTTCTCTGGTGGGTGGAGCTGTGTCTTGTCCCTCTGGTGGGCAGGGCCACGTCAAGGTGTATGTTCTGGTGTGTCTGTGAGCTTAGTAAGAATTTAAGCAGCCTGTCTACTGATGGATGGGGCAGTGTTCCTGTCTTGCTGTTTTTTGGTGTGAGGCATCCATCACTGGATCCTTCTGGCAGTTGGGTGGTGTTGTATCTTGGTGTTGAGATGGAGATCTCCAGGAGAACTCATGCCAATTAATATTCCCTGAGACAGGGAATTCTTTGGCATTCAAGTGTCTTGGACTCAGCCCTCTTACCCTAGATGCTCAGGCCTGACCCCTGGCCAGGGAACCATGACACTGCAAGTTTCATGGTGTGGCCAAAGGAAGAAAAAAAAAAAAAGGAGAAGAAGAAAAGAAAGCAGGCAAACAAAACCAAAGACAAGTGACTTTTGATTTCTTCTGTGAACCATTGATTGTTTAATAGCATATTATCTAGCCTCCACTTGTTTGTGTTTTTTAAAGTTGTTTTTCTTATTATTAATTTCTAATCCCATAGTGTTGTGGTCAGAAAAGATGCTTGATATTATTTCAATTCTCTTAAATTTCTGGAGGCTCGCTTTCTGGCACAGAATGTGATCAAATATGGAGAATGTTCCCTGTGCTCTTGAGAAGAATGTGTATTCTGCTGCTTTTGAGTGGAATGTTTTTTAAATATCAATTAAGTCCATCTGGTCTAATGTGTCATAGAAGGCCTGTGTTTCCTTATTGATTTTCTGTCTGGATGATTTGTTTGTTGATGAAACTTGAGTATTAAAGCTCACTATTATTGTGTTACTGTTGATTTCTCCTTTTATGGCTGTTAGAATTTGTCTTATATATTGAGGTGCTCCTATTTTGGGTTCATATATATTTAAAATTGTTGGATCTTCTTCTTGGATTAATCCCTTGATCATTATGTAGTGTTCTTCCTTGTATCTTGTAATAATCTTTATTTTAAAGTCTATTTCAACTGATATATACACTGCTACTCCAGCTTTCTTTTGATTTCCATTTGCATGGAATATCTTTTTTCCATCCCTTCACATTCTGTCTGTATGTGTCTCTTGGTCTGAAGTGAGCCTCTTGTAGACAGCATATATATGGGTCTTGATTTATATCCATTCAGCCAGTCTATGTCTTTTGGTTGGAACATTTAATCCATTTGCATTTAAGGTAATTATCAATAGGTATGTTCTTATTGCCATTTCATTAGTTGCTTTGAATTTGTTTTAGTAGGTGTTTTCTTTTCTTTCCTTCCTCTTCGTTCTCTTCTCTTGTGATTTTATCACTATCTTTAGAGCTGTTTTTGGATTTCTTTTTCTTTTATATGTGTGTATCTATGTATATTTTCGGTTTGTGGTTACCATGAAGTTTTGATATAGCAGTCTATATATAAACAAGATTGTTTTAAGTTGCTGGTCTTTTAATTTCAAATTCATTTCCAATATCCTTCATTTGTGCTCTCCTTTTCTCCCAATTGCTGGTTTTGAAATTATATTTGTGTGCCAATGATTTCCTACCTTTACTGTATGTTTGCCTTTCCTCTTGATTTTTTCCATTTGTAATTTTCTTTTTTCTAGTCATGGCCTTTTTTTCCACCTAGATAATTTTCTTTAACATTTGTTGCAATGATGGTCTGGTGGTACTGAATTCTCTTAGCTATTGCATGTCTGTAAAGCTTTTGATTTCCCCATCAAATCTCAATGAGAGCTTCACTGGGTAGAGTATTCTTTGTTGTCATCACTTTAAATATATCATGACACTTCCTTCTGGCCTGCAGAGTTTCTGCAGAGAAATCAGCTTATAACCTTTTGGGGATTCCCTTATATATTACTTGTTGCTTTTCCCTTGTTGCTTTTAATATTTTTTTTCTTTGTCTTTATTTTTTGTCAGTTTGGTTACTATGTGTCACAGCATGTTTCTCTTTGGGTTTCCTGCCTGAGACTTTCTATGCTTCCAGGACTTCAGTGACTGTTTCCTTTCTCATGTTAGGGAAGTTTTTGACTATAATATCTTCAGTTATTTTATCAGGTCCTTTTTCTCTCTCTTCTCCTCGTGGGACCCCTATAATGCACATTTTGTTTCATTTAATGTTGTCCCAGAGGTCTCTTATATTGTCCTCATTTCTTTTCATTATTTTTTCTTTATTCTGTTCCACAGCCATGATTTCCACCATTCTGTCTTCCAGCTCACTTCTCTGTTCTTCTGCCTCAGCTATTCTGCTATTGATTCATTCTAGTGTATTTTTCATTTCATTTATTGTATTGTTCATCTCTGTTCTTTACTTCTTCTAGGTCTTTGTTAAACATTTCTTGTATCTTCTTGATCTGTGCCCCCATCTTTTTCTGATATCTTGGATCATCTTTACTATCATTACTCTGAATTATTTTTAGTGTAGATTGCCTATCTCCACTTCACTTAGTTGTTCTTCTGGGTGTTTTTTGTTGTTGTTGTTGTTCCTTCATCTGTGCCATATTCCTCTGTTATCTTATTTTTTTCTAACTTTCTGTGATTTTGATTTCTATTCCACATGCAGCAGTGTTGTAGTCCTTCTTGCTTCTGCTCTCTGCCCCCTGTGGATGAGCCTGTCTAAGAGGCTTGTGCAGACTTCCTGGTGGGAGGGACTGGTACCTCCCCACTGATGTGTGGAACTTGGTCTTGTCCCCCTGGTGGGCAGGGACATGTAAGTAAATGTGTTTACCTGGCAGCTGTGTACTCAGAAAGACTTTAATCATCCTGACTGCTGATAGGTGGGGCTGTGTTCCCACCCTTTTGGTTGTTTGTCCTGAGACATCCCAGCAGTGGAGACTGCAGGTTCTTGGATGGGACCCAGTCTTTGTAAGAAAGCAGTGACCTCCAAGAGGGTTCACACCAATGACTACTCCCCAGAACTACCACCACCAGGGTCCTTGTCCCTGCAGTGAGCCACATCTATGCCTCACTTCCACAGGAGTCCCGCCAATACTAGCATGTAAGTCTGGTCCAGTCTCTTATGAGCTCTCTTCTTTTTTTGCCTGTGTCCTGGTGCACATGGGACCCTGTGTGTGCCCTCCAAGAGTGGAGTTTCTTTTTCCTCCAGTCCTGTGGAATTCCTGTGATAAAACTCCTTTGGCCTTCAAAGCCAGATTCCCTGGGGATCCTCCTCCCATTGCCATACCCCCAGGCTGGTGAGCTGGACTTGTGGCTCAGACCTTTCACTCCTGTAGGGGAACTTCTGTGGTATAATTATTTTCTAGTTTGTGGGTCACCCACCTGGCATATATGGGCTTTGATTTTATTGCAGTTGTGCCCCTCCTACCATCTCCTGGTGACTTATTTGTTTTTGGATGTAAGTTAAATTTTTTTGTAAGTTCCAGTGTTTTCTTGTCCATGGTTGTTCAGCAGTTAGTTGTGATTTTGGTGTTTCCATAAAATAGGTGAGCTCATGTCCTTCTTCTCCACCATCTTTTCTCTCCTTCCTGGCTTAACAATTTCTTCTTCACTTTGACTATTCCCTCTTGCACTTCACTATAAGAAGCAAGGAGAAATCAGGCCATACTTCTAACACTTTTCTTAGAAATATTTTCAGACCAGCATCCAAGTTTATGGTTTAAACTTCTATGTCCCACAAACCAGAACACAATTTTGGCAAGTTATATTTGCCACTTTATAACAAGGATCAACTTTCCTGCAGTTTCCATTAACAAGTTTCTCATTTCTGTCAGATCTCACCAGTAGTACTTTTAACATTTCTATTTCTACCAGCATTCTCTTCATGATGATTTATTTATACCTCTAAGAAGACAGAAGCTTTCTCTATATCTCTCTTCTTTTCTTTCTTATCCTTTTCCAGAATCACCTATAAAGTTCACATTTCTACCAAAAGACTCTTCAAAGACAATTATTTTACTTTAATTGCCTCTTTAAAGACCCTATTTCCAAATCCATTCTGAGGTACTGGGGTTTAGGACTTCAACATATGAATTTTAGAGAGACACAATACTTTCCATAACAAATAGTTTATCCCATTTTTTTTGTTGTCTTTTTACTATCTTGATAGTGTCCCTTATTGCACCAAAGTACTTAATTTAGATAAACCCTATTTTTTTCTTTTGTTGTATATGCTTTTATTGTTATATCCAATAAACCATTGCCTAATTCAAAGTCATGAAATGTTCTTCCAAGTATTCTTTTAAGAGTTGATATTTTCTGTTTTGGTGTTTGACCCATTTTGAGTTAAGTTTTATATGTGGTATAAGAAAATGGTCTAACTTCTGTGTTTTGCATGTAGACATCCATTCGGATCATACACTGGATAAAACAAATAGTAACTACATAGACAATGAAGATGTTAACTACATAAACTGTTGACTCAACTAGTGGGACCAGAAAATATGTGTGATTCTGCAGCCTGACTATATCAATTATGCTAACTAATAATAATGCTATACTGGTTGATCATACTCTTAGCCTGCTAAAAGAATGACCAAAAGGTGGCAATTGTTAAAATAAAAAAAGGAGACCAATCTTGAAAATTCCTTGAGCAGACAAAACTGTTTATCTATATAAGCAAAATTTAATTTAGCTACTTTTGAAAGACTAACTTGCCCCAAATAATTTCTTGTTTATGCCTCTAGAAACCATAACCAAAACTTGAGCTGTTTCCCAGAAATGATATAAGGTAAAAACTAACCAATTTCCTTTCATTTAAGAAAATTTTAATATTATAAGCAATTACTCTGAAAAGTAAACAGTCACTGCTTTCTCACTATATAAGCTGCTTTATAACAATACACTCCTGATCCTCATTCCACGTTTTGATTTGAGTGCTCCTAGCTTGCAAACTCTCCTGTGGTTTGTGCACAATAAAATTTTACTAATTACTACTTTGGTGACTTATTGGTTTCACTTCTGTTATTTATGAACTTTTGACCACACCTTATCTAATATATGATTTGCAAATACCTTCTTCCATTTGATAGAATGTCTTTTCATTTTGTTGATTGGTTCTTTTGCTGTGCAGAAGTTATTTAGTTTGATGCACTCCCATTAGTTGAATTTTGCTTTTGTTGCTTGTGCTATTGGTGTTATAATCAAAATATCATTGTCAATACCAATGTCAAGGAGCTTCTTTCCTATTTTCTTCTAGGAGTTTTAAAGTAGTAGATCTCATTCTCAAGTCTTTATTTCAAGTTAATTTTTGTGAGTGGTGGAAGATTGGGACTACTATCGTTTTTCTTTATGTGGTTATCCAGTTTTCCCATCATTTGTTGAAGAGACTATTCATTCTTCATTGAGTTTTTTGGGTTTTTATTGTTTTTTTGTGTTTTTTTCTGAGTCACTTGTGAAACTTTAATTGACCATATATTCGTGGGTTTATTTCAGGGCTCTCTATTTTTACATTGATACCATACTGTGTTAATTACTTTAGTTTTGCAGTTTAATTTGAAATCAGGGAGCATAATGTCTTTGGCTTTGTTCTACTTTCTAATGGTTGCTTTGGCTATTTGGGATATTTTGCGATTCCATATAAATTTTAAGGGTTTTTTTGGGGGGGAATACCCTTGGGATTTTTATAAGGGTTACATTGACTCTATAGAAGACATTGGGTAATATGGATATTGTAATAATAGTAATTCTTTCTGTCCATGAACTCTGGATTTCTTTTCATTTGTTTGTGTCTTCAATTTATTTCAACAACATTGTAGTTTCATTGTTTAAATTTTTCACTTTCTTGCTTATATTTATTCTTCAATATTTTACTGTTGTTGATACTGTTATGAGTGCAGTAATTTCTTTGATTTCTTTTCAGATATTTTGTTCTTAGTGCATAGAAACACAATTGATTTCTGTATGGTGATTTTATATTACTAAGTTTGTTGATTATTTCCAACATATTTTTGTTGAATTTTTAAGAATATATATAAAATCATAACATCTACAAATAAAGACAATTTTACTTCTTTCCAATTTGGTTGCCTTTTACTTCTTTGTCTGCCATGATTCCTAAAGCTAGGACTTTCAGAATTATTTTGCATAAGAGTGGTGAGAGAGGGCACACTTGTCTTGTTCCTGATCTTAGAAGAAAAGCTTTTATTCTTTCAAAACTGAGTATGATATTACCTCTGGGTTTGTTAGATATAACCTTTATTATGTTGAGGTATGTTTCTTCTAAACCAAATTAGTTGATCGTTTTTATCATGAAAGAAAGTTGTAGTTTGTCAAATTATTTTTCTACTTCTATTGAGGTTATCAAGTGACTTCTATCTTTTATTTTATTAAAGTGGTGTATCACATTTATTGATTTGCATATGTTGAAACTTCCTTGCATCCTAGGGTAAAGTCCCACTTATCACAGTCTAAGATTTTTTTTTAAATGTGTTGTTGAATTCAGTTTCATAATATTGTGTTGGTAAATTTTACATCTATATTCAAAAAGGGATACTGATTTATATTTTTCTTATAGTATCCTTATCTGGCTTTGATACCAGGATAATGCTGGCCTTGTAAAATGACTTTGGAAGTGTTCCCATTAATTCTTCTTTAAATGTTTGGTAGGATTACCCAATTAAAGCATCTGATCCTTGGCTTTTCTGATTTTTGATTACTTATTCAATCTTATCAATGATTAATATGTTCTGATTTTCTTTTCTTTCTGAGTCAGTCTTTATAGATTTTACATTTTTAGGAATTTATCCATTTCTTCTAGTTTATTCCGTTTTTGACATATAATTTTATAGTAGTCTCTTTTTGTTTGTTTGTTTTTAAAATTTATTTATTTATTTATTTAGTTTTGGCTGTGTTGGGTCTTCGTTTCTGTGTGAGGGCTTCCTCTAGTTGCGGCAAGCGGGGACCACTCTTCATCACGGTGCGCAGGCCTCTCATTATCGCGGCCTCTCTTGTTGCAGACATAGGCTCCAGATGCGCAGGCTCAGTAGTTGTGACTCACGGGCCTAGTTGCTCTGTGGCATGTGGGATCTTCCCGGACCAGGGATCAAACCCATGTCCCTTGCATTGGCAGAAGGATTCTCAACCACTGAGCCACCAGGGAAGCCCTATAGTAGTCTCTTATGATTCTATTTATTGCTGTAGTCTCCTCTTTTATTTCTGATTTTATTTATCAGAGTCTTCTCTCTTTTTCTTAGTCTGGCTAAATGTCAATTTTATTTTTCTTTTCAAACAAAAATTCTTAGTTTTATTGAGATTTTCAGTTGTTTTCCTGGTCTTTTTTTTCATTTATTTCTACTCTGATAATTGGTAGTTCCTTCTTTTTGCTTATATGGATTTAGTTTGTTCTTTTTCTATCTCCTTGAGATTTAAGTTAGGTTGATTATTTTAAATATTTCTATTTTCTTAACATATGCGTTTGTCACTGTAAACTTTCCTCTCAGAATTGCTCTTACAGTATCCAGTTGGTTTTGGTGTATTTTGTTTTTATTATCATTTATTTAGTAAGTTTCCACATGACAGTAAATTTTCAAAATGTCCTCTATTTGTTGATTTCTAGTTTCATACCATTGTGGTTGGAAAAGATAATTAGTATGACTTCAATATTTTTAAATTCGCTAAAATTTGTTTTGTAGTCTGTAATTTGATCTTTCTTTGGGAAATTTTCATCTCTACTTGAGAAGAATATGTATTCTACTGCTACAGGATGAGATGGTTTGTAAATATCTTTTAGATTCATTTGATCTAATGTAATTTTCAAGTCCGATATTTCCTTGTTGATATTCTGCCTGGAAAATATATCCTTTGCTGATAGAAGGATATTGGCATCTCCTACTATAATTTTATTGTTAATTTCTCTTTTCTGATTTGTTAGTGTTTGCTTAATGCATTTGGGTGCTTAAAGGTGGGTGCATATATATTTATAAATTTTATATCTTATTTTATTGTTATTTCCAGTTTCTTTCAGTTGCTACTTGCATGGAATATCTTTTCCCATCACTTCATTTTGAGCCTATGTGTGTCCTAAATCTAAGGTTATTCTCTTATAGACAGCACAAAGTGGTGTCTTGTTTCTTTATCTATCTAGCTAAATTTGTGTCTTTCTATTGGTAAATTAAATCCATTTATATTTATAGTAACAGTTGATATGTGAGGACTTACCAAGGCCATATAATTAATTGTGTTCTGGCTTTTTTGTAGTTTGCTTGCTTTTCCCTCTCGGTTTCTCTTTATTTTTAGATAGTGATGATTTCCCATGGTGGTACGCTCTGGTTATTCTTTATCTTTTAGAATCTTCTGTAGGATCTTACTTTTTGGTTACCATGCTTATGGATATAATGTTTGGTTTTATGCTGAAAGCAATTTAACTTTGATCATATACAGATATTTCACCCATTTATTCCCCTCTTTTATATATTTGATGTCACAATTTACCTTTTTTACATTGTGTATTCATTAACAATTCATAGTAGCTATAGTTATTTTTAATATTCATTTCCTCTAACCTTTATACTATATCTAACTGGTTAACACAAAATCTTATTACAGAATTAGAGTTATCTAAATCTAACTGTGTATTTATCTTTACTAACGTGTACATACTTTTGTGTGTTTTCATGTTATTAATTAGGGTCTTTTCATTTCAGATTGAAGAACTCTTTTCACCATTTCTTGCAAGGCAGATCTAATGGTGATGAACTCCCTCAGCTTTTGTTTGTCTGGGAAATACTTTATTTCTCTTTAATAGATAAAGGAAAACTTCCAGATAGGGTATTCTTGGCTGGTAATTTTTGTCTTTCAATGATTTGAATATGTCATTTTACTCTCTCCTACCCTGTAGGATTTATGATGAGAAATATGTTGATAGCTTCATGTGAATTCCTTTGTAGGTTATGTGAATGAAAAATATTGCTCGCCTGCCGTATCAGTAAATAAGGGATGTTGCAACCATCAAGCCACTACAGCAACCCCTGACAATGAGCTCCAAGGGAATTCAGGATGGAGACAAACTGTCAACTGCCCCCTGCCAAGCCCTCAGCCACTGCAGCCACACCCAGTGGTGCACTCTGAGGTGATTCAGGATGGGAAAGAACAGGATACAGAATACATAGCTAAGGGGCATATCTAAAGAATGATTGCAATGAACCCAAACCCTTGCATCTTCCCATACATAGAAAAGTGCTAAATTTATTAACTTGAGATATCTGATTTTCTTTAATTAATGGTAATTTTTTGATGTTCCCAGTACCCGGTCTTTATTGCAAAACCCATATATATCCTGGTTCCTCCCTTACATCTTTGGAGCAGTCCCCTGTAGCTCTTCTGAGAGGCTGCCTCCTGGGTTTGAAGACCTCAGAAAGTCTGCCAAATAAAACATAATTCTCAACTTTTAGATTGTTCATTTTCAATCGACAGTTACATTTTTTTCTCTGATTTTTTGTTTATTATTATAGGGGTATAGTTGTTTTACAAGTTTGTGTTAGTTTCTACTGTACAGTGAAGTGAAGCAGAGTTCCCTGTGCTATACAACAGGTTCTAATTACTTATCCATTTTATAGATATTAGTGTATATACATTAGTCCCAGTCTCCCAATTCATCCCAACCCTCCTTTCCCACTTTGGTGTCCATACTTTTGTTCTATACATCTGTGTCTCTATTTCTGCCTTGCAAACCAGTTCATCTGTACCAGTTTTCTAGATTCCACAAATATGCATTAGTATACGATATTTGTTTTTCCCTTTCTGGCTTCATTCACTCTGTATGACAGACTCTAGGTCCATCCACGTATCTACAAATGATCCAATTTTGCTCGTTTTTATGGCTGAGTAAAATTCCATTGTATATATGTACCACATTTTCTTTATCCATCTGTCTGTCGATGGACATTTAGGTCCATTCCATGAACTGGCTATTGTAAATAGTGCTGCAATGAACATTGGAGTGCATGTGTATTTTTGAATTATGGTTTTCTCTGGGTATATGCCCAGTAGTGGGATTGCTGGGTCATATGGTAATTCTATTTTTAGTTTTTTAAGGAAACTCCATACTGTTCTCCATAGTGGCTGTATCAATTTACATTCCCCCCAATAGTGCAAGAGGGTTCCCTTTCTCCACACCCTCTCCAGCATTTGTTGTTTGTAGATTTTCCGATGATGCCCATTCTAATTGGTGTGAGGTGATACCACATTGTAGTTTTGCTCTATATTTCTCTAATAATTAGTGGTGTTGAGCATCTTTTCATGTGCCTCTTGGTCATCTGTATGTCTTCTTTGGAGAAATGTCTATTTAGGTTTTCCACCTATTTTTTGTTTGGGTTGTTTGTTTTTATGATATTGAGCTACATGAGCTGTTGGTGTATTTTGGAGATTAATCCTTTGTCCTTTGATTCATTTGCAAATATTTTCTCTCATTCTGAGGGTTGCCTTTTCATCTTGCCTATCATTTATTTTGCTGTGCAAAAGCTTTTAAGCTTTATTAGGTCCCATTTGTTTACTTTTGTTTTTGTTTTCATTACTCTAGGAGGTAGGTCAAAAAAGCTCTTGCTGTGATTTATGTCCAAGAGTGTTTTCCGAAATTTTCCTCTGAGTTTTATAGTGTCTGGTCTTACATTTAGGTCTTTAATCCATTTTGAATTTATTTTTGTGTATGGTGTTAGGGAGTGTTCTTATTTTATTATTTTACATGTAGCTGTCCAGATTTCCCAGCGCCACTTATGGAAGAGACTGTCTTTTCTCCATAGTATATCCTTGCCTCCTTTGTCATAGATTAGGTGATCATAGGTGCATGGGTTAATCTCTGGGCTTTCTGTTCCATTGAATTATATTTCTTTTTTTGTGCCAGTACCATACTGTCTTGATTACTGTAGCTTTGTAGTGTAGTCTGAAGTCAGGGAGTCTGATTCCTTCAGCTATGTTGATTTTCTCTCAAGATTTTTTTGATATTCAGGGTCTTTTGGGTCTCCATACAAATTTTAAGATTTTTTGTTCTAGTTCTATGAAAAATGCCATTGGTAATTTGATAGAGATTGCACTGAATCTGTAGATTGCTTTGGGTAGTAGAGTCATTTTCACAATATTAATTCTTCCAATCCAAGAAAATGGTATATCTCTCCATCTGTTTGTGTCTTTGATTTCTTTCATCAGTGTCATAGTTTCCTGAGTACAAGTTTTTACCTCCTTAAGTAGGTTTTTTCCTAGGCATTTTATTCTTTTTGTTGCAATGGTGAATGTGATTGTCTCCTAAATTTCTCTTTCTGATCTTTCATTGTTAATATATAGGGATGCAAACGATTTCTGTACATTAATTTTGCATCCTGCAGCTTTACCAAATTCATTGATTAGCTCTAGCAGTTTTCTGGTGGCATCTTTAGGATTCTCTATGTATAGAATCATGTCATCTGCAAACAGTGACTGTTTTATTTATTCTTTTCCAATTTTTATTCCTTTTATTTCTTTTTCCTCTCTGATTGCCATGGCTAGGACTTCCAAAATTATGTTCAATAAGAGTGGTGAGAGTGGACATCCTTGTCTTGTTTCTGATCTTAGAGGAAATGCTTCCAGTTTTTCACCATTAAGAATGATGTTTGCATTCGTATATGACCTTTATTATGTTGAGGAAAGTTCCCTCTATGCCCACTTTCTGGAAAGTTTTTATCATAAATCGGTGTTGAATTTTGTCAAAAACATTTTCTGCATCTATTGAGATGATCATATGGTTTTTATTCTTCAATTTGTTAATATGGTGTATCACATTGATTGATTTTCGTTTATTGAAGAATCCTTGCATACCTGGGGTAAATCTCAGTTGATCATGATGTATGATCTTTTTAGTGTGTTGTTGGGTTCTGTTTGCTAGTATTTTGTTCAGGATTTTTGCATCTATATTCATCAGTGTTATTGGTCTGTAACTGTCAAAAATTAAAGAGAAAAAGAGAATCTGTCTGCTTTTAATTTTCTCTTTTTGTCTTTAATTTTTGACAGTTTCATTATGTCCTGGAAAGAGTCCGTTTTCATTGAAATAATAAGGTAATTTATTAGCTTCATGAACTTGGATGCCCAAGTCTCTCCCCATCTTTGGGAAGTAATCAGCTGTTATTTCTTTAAATAAACTTTCTGTCCCCTTTCCCCTCTCTTCTCTTTCTGGAACCCCAATTATTCTATTTGGATATTTGATAGGGGTTCCATAAATCACATAGTATTTCTTTCCTATCCTTTTTTTTTCCCCTTTTGTTTCTTCGTCATCCTCTGATTGGGTTATTTCAAATTTCCTAACCTGTAGCTTACTTATTCTATTTTCCATTTAGTCTACTCTGCTGCAGATGTTCTCTAATTTTTTTTTTTAATTTCATTTATTGAATTCTTCACCTGCAGATTTTGTTTCTTTCTTTTTATGACTTCTATCTTTTAGTTAAATTTCTTATTTTCTCTATGTATTAGTTTCCTGATTTTCTTGAATCCTCTTGCTGTTCTTTTGTAGTATCACTTGAGTTTACCCAAAACAGGTATTTTGAACTTTTAAAACAGATAGATTACAAAATTATGTGCTGTTGAGCTTGGTTATTTACGAAATATTTTTAGCTTTTAATGATGACATTTTTTTCTTGATTCATCATGTTCCTTGGATTTTTGCATTGCTGCTTTCACATTTTTAAATTTTTCTATGAAATCTAGTTTTTTTACAATATTATATTATTTTCTGGTGTACAATATAGTGATTCAATATTTTTATAGATTATACTTCATGTAAAGTTATTATAAATTATTGGCTACATTCCCTGCACTGTACAATATATTCTTGTAGCTTATTTATTTTATACATAGTATTTTGTACCTCTTAATCTTCTACCCTGATGCTTTCACATTTGAAGTAGCAGATACCTCATCAAATCTTTTCTAGTTGCCTTCACGTGGGATATACTGTTTATTGGTTCTGTTGTGTTTTGGGATCTTGTGGACCTTATATTGATACACCTGCTCCACCACAATCCTTGCTTGCTATTTGGGTACAATTCTTAAGCTTTCATGTCTTCCCTGGTTCTGACAACTCACCATGCTAGATGCTGGTAACCTCTCTTTTGTTTTCCAAAAATGGTTTTAGAGCTCAAGTTTGTGGATTTTTCCTTGCCCACAGACCCTAATCAGTTTTTCTAATAACACTCAATTTACAGGAGCTTGCCTCTTGCTGCCACATCTGAGAATTTGCAATTGGAGTTAGCCAATGAGAGGGGTAAATGTGACTTTAGCACTTGGGATATTGAGGGTTCCTGAAAGCCCAGTAGGGAGGTGCTCAAGTGACGTTTTACTAGAGGCTTGTGAATGTACTTCATGCTGAAGTCCTGAGCACAGTCAACAAAAAGTATTTTTAAATATCTTTTGATGTTCTTATCTCTCTCTTTCCTAACCTCCTCCCTCCTCACATTCATGAAGTTCCTGCCTCAGTACTCTGGATGTTTCTGAAGACAAGTGTATTTCTCCAGCAGTGTGCCACACATTTGAGGAAGTCAAGCACTCACTGACTGCTCTCCTTCTTACTGTAGAAGAAATCACTGGTGACAATTTTAGCCCCACACTTTGTTGCCTTGAGGGTAGGAGCAGGGCTGGCAAAGTTACTATTCCCCTCTCTGATGTGTCCACTCTCATATTTTTTCTTTTGCTCCAACAGTAACCTTGACTATCTCCTCAGAAATGCTGGCTTTCTACAAAGTTTCTGTTGTCCATGGTTTTTTGCCCAAGCCAGAATTCTCCAGGTTTTTCCTGACTGGCCCTGAGGGGAAGGTTTGCTAGCTTCTGCTGGTCTTGCAGCCCATACCAAGGTCTGTCTTCCCATTACCAAATGCAAAGGTGGGTGTGATTCCTCCTAGGTCTCTTGACATATACTGCTATATCTCACTACTCCCACAAAGGCACTTTTGTTTGTGGATTATTTTTTTAATGGGGGGATCTAAAAAGAAGAATCTCTTATGCTACCATGATTCTAATGCCACTCACTTCTCTCTGATTGCTCTATCCATCATTTAGAATGGAGTTTTGAAATCTCCAACAACCATTGTAAGTATCAAAAAATGTCAATATTTGCTTCCTATATTTTGGAGCTCTGATTTGGGTTCATATATATTTATAATTGTTATAACTTTTTTGGATGAATTGGTCTTTTATCAATGTACAATGTCTTTCTTTACCTCTTGTAACACTTTTTACATAAAGTTTATTTTGTCTGTTATTAATATAACAAGTTTGGCTCTCTTTTGGTTAATATTTGCATGGAATACCCTTTTCCACGTTTTCACTTTTAATTTATATTGTTCTTACAACAAACGTTAAGCTCTGTCCACTCCATATATTTTGATTATGTTCTTCTTATCTTTCCTGCTGTTCTGTACCATGTGATTTCCATGTACAATTAGAGTAATTACTGATAAGGAAAATATTACTTTGGACATTTTGTTATTTTTTTTCTCTCTGTCTTATAGATTTTGTTCTTCTTTTCTCTATTACTTCCTTTTGTGTTTAGTTGAATTTTGCAATGACATAAATTTATCCCCTTCTCACTTTACTTTTCTGTATATTTTATAGATATTTTCTTTGAGATTACCATCAGAATTACATATAACATCCTAAAATTGAGTCTAATTTGAGTAAATGCCAACTTATGTTCAATCTTGTACAAAATTCTACTTCTATATAACACTTGCCTCTGTTTTATGGGGTTATTTTTTCCACAAATCACATCTTTATACATTATGTACATGATAACAAAGATTTCTATTTTATGTGCTTGCCATTTAAAAATTATAGGAAACCTAAAGAGGGGTTGCAAATCAAAATTACAGTAATTCTGGTTTTTATGTTTAACTGTATATTTATCTTTATAGAAGATTTTTATATCATCATATGACTGAGTTAAAAAGGTTAAGATTTTCTCCATTCTTTTATGAGCATGAACTTTACCTGGGCTTGGTTAGTTTTCTCAATTCCCCCATATACATAGCATCATTCAAGTGTCTTAATTTCACACAAAGTTTCACCCCAGCTCTTCCTGAGGCCTTATATGGTCTATTATATTTTTTTCCTCTGTAATATCTTTCTCCAGCCATCTGCAGGTCTGTAGTCCCCGTGCTGTTTATGCAAGCATTGCCAGTCACTTTTCTCTGGCTGAGATCTGAGTTAGGCAAGACAGAGACCATTTCTTCGGGCATTTGGTAGGTTAGAACACTACAAAAAAGTTATATTCTGTTTCCGCTGGTTTGAAGTCTAAGTACAAACAAAAGTCATTAAACTTCCTACTGTTTTGTAGGAGGCTTTTTCTGGATTGGGCATTTATTTGGTTTCTGTAGAGTCTGAATGATTTCCAGTGCTCCTATAAGGATAGTTCAGACAGTCTCTGGTGGTTTTCTGATATTTCCATAGATGAACAATAGCTCAGAATTTCTTAGTCTGCCATTTTGCTGAAATTAACATTGGATCAATTGACTTTCCACCAGTGTGTTAAAACCATTCAGTGGGGGAAAGATCAGTATCTTCAAGAAGTTGTGTCAGGACAACTGGATATAAACATGAAAAATAATAAAATTGGCTCTCTAGCTTACATTGTAAATTAACTTGAAATGTATCAGTGACTTAAATGTAAGAGATAAACCATAAAACTGTTAGAAGTAAATATAACAATAAATCTTCATGGCCTTGTGTAGGAAATGGATTCTTAGATATGACACCAAAAGCATAAACAATAAAATATAAAATACATATACTGGACTTCATCAAAATTAAAAACTTTTGTGCATGAAAAACATTATTAAGAAAACAAGAAGGGAATTTCCTGGTGGTCCAGTGGTTAGGATGATGTGCTTTCACTAACCAATGGCACAGGGTCAATCCCTGGTGGGGGAACTAAGATCCCACAAGCTACACGCTGCAGCCAAAGAAAGTAAATTAAATTACATTAAAATTAATAAAAAAAGAAAACAAGAAGACCGCTTAAAGAATGGGTGAAAATATTTACACAGTGTATATTTGATAATGATTTAACTTTGTGAATATCTAAAGAACTCCTACAACTCAACTAAGATGATAAGCAACCCTTTTAATTTATGGGGAAGTGGCTTGAATAAACATTTCCATAAATAAGGTATACAAATGACCAGCACGCACTTCAAAAGATACTCAACATCATTTGTCATTAGGAAAATTAAAATCGTAATGAGATACCACTTCATATCCGTTAAGTTGGCTATACTTTTTTAAAAAAGAACAAGTGTTAATGAGAATGGGGAGATTGGAACTCTCATGCATTGCTCTTGTAAATGTAAAATGGTGTGGTCACTGTGGAAAACAATCTGATGGCTCTTCAAAAAGTTAAACATAATATTACTATACAAACCAGCACATATATTCCTAGGTATATACCCCCCAAAATTAAAGAGTGACTCAAACATTGCAGTGTTGTTTACAATGGCCAAAATGTGGAAACAACCCAAATGTCCATCAAGGGAATAGATAAATAAAAGTGGTGTATACATACTCTAGAATATTATTTGTCCATAAAAATAAGCAAATTCCTATACCTGCTAAAGCATGGATGAACCTTGAAAACACCATGCTAATAACCCAGACATGAAAGAACAAATATTGCATGATTCCATTTATATGAGATATTTATAATAGATAAATTCATAAAGACAGAGCTTTGATTAGATATTACTAGGAGCCAGGAAGAGAGTAAAATGAAAACATTGGTTAATGGGTACAAAGTTTCTGTTTGGGGTGATGGAAATAATTTAGATTGTGGCGATGATTGTTAATGTAATTAATGTCACTAAATTTTATGCTTAAAAATGGTTAAAAAGATGTACAATATATTTTATATATTTTAACATGATAAAAAAAATTCTAGTATCAGCATTTATTGCTTTACCCTCCTTCTTTTTCCTCTTTATCTTGTCTTTCTTACCATAACTCCATCTAGCCTTGCACATACATTCTTAAAATAATAATAATGTCCGCTTTGTTGATTAAAGAATTTCAAAAAAATATTAAATAAAACAATAGATAGGAAAGAGCTTTTATAATTGAGTTATCTAAATCCAAATTGTCAACATTTTGAAAGCACACAAAAAACAGAGAAGACTAGAGTCCAAGGTATAATAGAAGCTTTATTTTTCTATCCATTCATTCACTCATTCATTCTTTCTTTATTGGTCTCTATTCTGGCCACTCTGGGAGCATACAAAAGGGATAGAAACCTAAATCCTGTCTTTTAAAAAGCCTTTGCCCAGTGATTAGCTACAAGTGACTCCATAGTTTCCTAGGTTATTCAATTCATATTTTTAAACTAGCACAGAATCAACTGGTTAACAACTTATTATGCTTATAGAAATATTAATGTGTATAAAATTTAAAAACTGTGTCCTTGTCCTTCAGGAGCAAAAATGATGCTACTAGCCCTTTACTCAAATACATTATAAAGCAAATATGGATTACAATGCACTGCTTTTTTATTTTCCAAAATGATTAATCAAACTATGTCAAAATGATTTTTACATGTGCAAAAGACATGTAATGAGAAATTGTAAGGTGGTTTGAATTATAGAAACTAACAACCAGTTCCCTTCATGTAACAGATACCATATTCTGAACTTCTTGAATATTCATAATTATTGAATTATTATTTATAAATAATCTGGAGTATTTTCCTTCCCAAGGACACGTGTTCATTCATCTCTATGTAAAGAAAACATGCTTACAATTGCCCCTGTACACTGATCTTTTCTTGCCTCTCATGTTCTCTGACTTATCATCTCTTTTGTAGCCAGCGTGATGGCTGTTTTCTCATGGTGACTGAGGTCTGGAGTTAAGATGTGACTATAGATTTAGGACTCTGATGTTAACTGATGCATCTGGGGTTCAAACTTTTGACTTTGGCCTTTTTAACACTATAAAAAACCAGATAACTGGCCCAGACAAATGGCTATGCCACTTAATTTCAAATGGATTAATTATTTTTCTGAATCTCAAGGGTAACTCCAAAAATATAGTCACATTTTAAAAGAGCCATAAGCATTAGAGTACTCTTTATAAAAGAAATTCTTGTGCTTTTCCATTGTAAAAACTCAGGTAAGAAGTAGTTTTTGAGAGTTTTGGAACTGTTGGTACAAGAAGTGCTAACTATCATCATCACTGATATTTCTTTTTTTTTTTTTTTTTTAAGATATGGCAATTTATTATTTATCTTTATTTATTTATGGCTATGTTGGGTCTTCGTTTCTGTGCGAGGGCTTTCTCTAGTTGTGGCAAGCGGGGGCCACTCTTCATCGCGGTGCGCCGGCCTCTCACTATCGTGGCCTCTCTTGTTGCGGAGCACAGGCTCCAAACGCGCAGGCTCAGCAATTGTGGCTCACGGGCCCAGTTGCTCCGCGGCATGTGGGATCCTCCCAGACCAGCGCTCGAACCCGTGTCCCCTGCATTGGCAGGCAGACTCTCAACCACTGCGCCACCAGGGAAGCCCTCACTGATATTTCTTACTCCAGCGTTTTGTACAGAGCTGAATTGTGTGTTATCTAGAATTACTCCAAGTTATCACCAAATAGTCTTGCAGATAGTACAAATGGAAGAACTGAGGAATAGCATTTCAGTTTATTTGTGATATTTACAAACACCTTTTCCCTCATATGTTTAAGAAAATAAAGCATTCATCTGAAGAGAGCTGTAGATGAAAATATAGATCTTCAAATAAGAGTTTTGATCTGACCTTGCATAGACAAAAAAGTTATTTTGCCTTTATGTCACTACATATTTGCACCTCTCTCTCTCTCCCCTTCCATCCCACAACATAGGGCAGGATTTTTTTTAAATATAAATAACAAAGCAAATAACTGATTCTCTTCTATTTTTCTTTTTCTGGGGAAATAAATGTTTCAATTGTTGGGATCCAGTGTAGGATACCCCAAAATGTGCCTCAGTGGCATATTGATAATTTTGAATTAAAGTTACTTAAGAAATAGCTAATTCAAGAGAGACACTCTGACCTTCCTTTCTGTCTCCCTGAAAGCAGGATTTAAACATTTCATGAGAAAGGTACACTTCCTACATCTGGAAGTAGAAGGGTACCCTTATCACCAGTGAAGGGAAATCTGGCCAAAAAGCCTATTTACTTCTTTAGTTTACTACCCCACACCCAAACCTTCTTACTTCTTTAGTTTACTTCCCCATGCCCAAACTCTAGATTCTTCACGAATCGAGCACCCAAAACCCAAGTTTCTCTTTCTTCCTATCAATTCCTCATGAATTTATTGTTTCTCTGTCTAAAAAAGTATAAAAGTTGCCTGCTTTGACCATTTTTAGGTCCTATTTTTCTATGAGACCTCTGTGCACACCAATTAAAATTTGTTTCATTTCCTTCTATTAATCTGTCTTTTGTCAATTTTATTATTAAACCAGCCACAAGAACTCAAGTGGGTAGAGGGAAAATTTTTCCCCTTCCCAACAGTTGGCAAGCCAGCCAGACATTCATGGGACCCTGCTTTCTGCCTAGAGTATGCTGCAACTAAGACATCCTGAGACATTTGAAAAAGTCTAGCAGAAAATAAGATGCCTTACCACGTCGGCCTCCCAGAACACTGCTTGCAAGATCTGGTGGAAGAAAAAGTGGTAAGAGTCCTTTTTATCTCTCTCTAAGTTTAGATTAGCAGGAGAAAATTATTTGTAGATCTAGTTCCTTAGACTTAGCAACTATTGGGGGTCCTTTTCCTTCCAGAAATGGTCAATGTTTTTTGCTGTATCTGTCTGTTCTTGTATTTGTCATAAGGAGGATCAACCATAGGGCCGAATGCAGGCATAGGCCCTATAAGCCTGCTGCTGAGCTGGTCTCACAGACTAGTGAGTTAACATTTCTCACCAGACCAGTATCTATTTAGACAAACCTTGCTATGGATCCTTTGTGTAAAAACCAAATGAGGGTTTTTCTTCCACTTTGCTCTGTGTCCTGAGAACTTGGCTTTGTGTCCAGTGAGAATATTCTCTGTTCTCAACCACCCAGAAGGTGCATTTATGTGGGTGCATCTGGTGGCTAGTCAAATAGACTGGAGTTCTGAGACATGAATTTTCACAAGTAACACGCTCTTTGTCTGCCCATGCCAGCCCTCAGGAAAGTTTTTCATATGGGATCCTCATCCATAAAGACCTTTGTCACCTCAACCTAAATTGCTTGTTATTACTGGAAAAGTCCCATTCCAGGAGAACCTACTCGATTCCATAAATTTGTGGGCTTATGGCTGGAGGTACCCAATTTGTGGGACACCAGAGACACTGTTTTCATTACACCATTGTTATTGCCTGTAGTAACAAATGTAGAAAAAGTGAAACACGAGAAGATGGTCATGTCCCAGGTCTCAGGTGAGTCCCTGGGACAGGCTGCCAA